>NW_020943962.1:522697-532941 GCF_900497805.2 Vombatus ursinus
GATGGATGGATGGATGGATGGATGGATGGATGGGTGGATGGATGGATCTGTGAATGCTTGGCCCTTCCCTGCACTGGATCCTCAGGGCGCTCTCCCGCTTATCAGCCCCCTTCCTGAAGGTGCTGCCCACAACTTAACACTGGGGCTGGAGGAATCTGTGTAATGTAAGAGAACACGGCAGCCTCCGTCAAGGGCAAGGTTGAGGATGCAGACCCCAGGGCTGCTGGCAGCTCAGCAGGCATGCTTCTGTTTATGGGGTCTGAGGGTTGTCCTGAAGCACAATTTTACAAAAAGAAGAGTTTTGACCTTTTGCTACACGTCTTAAAAAAAGGAATATAATACATAATGCATGTATATATCAAGTTTAATAAGGCTGTGCTAAATTTGCTGTATCTCCCACTGCTCTTAATTTTTTTCCTTCAGCACATTTTAAAAAGGTTTTCCTGATGTGCTTTTTTCTCATATCTATCACTCCCCACCGTCCCCCCTGCCCCAAGCCCTAGCACAGCCCCTCCTTTGTACAAATCCGCATTGTCAGGCAGAACAGATGCGCACATTGCTGCGTTTGATGAAAGACCTGCCTCCCTCATTTGCTTCCCCTGATCCTCTTCATGGGCTGCTGAGTGGCACCCAAGGAAGCCTCCACCAGAACAGACTGGCTCTCTCATGGTTCTGTTCTTTGGGCTTTCTCCACAGCAAGGTGATCCTCCACCCCACTCTGATTGACTCCCTAATCTGTTCTCCTCAGGGCTGTGCTGAATCTTCTTCTCCCTCTTGAGGCCTCCCAAGGCAGCGCACTACCACCTTCTTGGCCAGGGGCCTCACACTTCCCCCTACATCAAGGCCATTTGCCATCTTCTCCTCTTTTCCTCTGTCCATGTGTTTCTGACACCACTCCCCATGATCTCCTCCTTTGCCCCAGGTTCTGATGAAGAGGTGGCCCTTCCCTTTGCCACGGCCAATTCTTTTGGTGTGCCTTTCTTCTCATGCATGGTGCCTTTTCAGGAGATTGCCCACCTGTCATGGGTCTTCAGTTTCTTCCTGTCTGTTGTTTCCTTCCCTGCTGCCCACAAATGTGCCCGTGTCCCCCCTTTCCTTTAAAAAGCCAAAACCCTGCTCGGTCTTAATGTCCTCGCTAGTGTTCATCCTTTCATCTCTCGCGCCTTCACTTCTCCTCACTCTTTTTTCAACCTCTTACAATCCAGTTTCCAAACTCATCATTCCGACAACACTGCCCTCTCCAAAGTTCCCAACGATCTCTTAGTGGCCCGTTCCAGTGATCTTTTCTCCATCCTCATTCTCCTTGACCTTTCTGCAGCATTGGACACCATTGGTCATGCTTTCCTCCTAAATGCTCTCTTCTCTCTAGGTTTTCTGGATACCCTCTACCTCCCAGTTCTCCTCCTCCCTCTCTGAGCATTCCTTCTCCGTATCTTTGGCTGGGTCCTCCCCCACACCACACCCTCTAACCATAAGGGTCCCTCAGGGTCCTGTTCTGGATCTCCTTCTCTTCTCCTTCCATCCTACTTCACTTGGTGACTTCACTAGCTTAATGACCGTCTCTATACTGATGATTCTCAGATCTGCGTTTCCTGGCCCAGTCTCTCTGCTGACCTCCAATCTCACATCTCCAACCACCCTTCAGACATTTTGAACTGGACATCCAGTAGACATCTTAAACTCAACATGTCCAAAATTGAGCTCATGATCTTTCATCATAAACCCTCTCCCCACACTTTCTCAACCATTCCAACAATCAGAACTATCTCAGAATGGGTGGGGTCTTCTCAGGGAGCTGGGGTTTCTCCTCAGAGCTCTTCAAGCAGAAGTAGGAGGGTGATGTTGGGGATATTTGGCCGGGGCTGGGCTGGAGATAATGGCCTCTAGGCTCTGCCCCAGCTCTGAAATCCAATGAGTCTGACATCAGGCTGACCATGGCGTGTACGTGAGGGGGTCCTGAAAATCTACTGGGGATTAGAGGACAGAGACATAATTTCTGATTGGGGGGTATGGTGTGTGGGTTAGGGGAGATGAGGAGGAGTCACTGGTCTCTGCCTTCAAAGAAGTCACCATCCTGGGGCAGCTCGGTGGCACAGTGGATAGAGCACTGATCCAGTCAAGAGGACCTGAGTTCAAATCCATTCTCAGACCAGACACTTGACACTTACTAGCTGTGTGACCCTGGGCAAGTCACTTAACCCCAATTGCCTCACCAAAAAAAAAAAAAAGAAGTCACCAGCCCCTTGGAGAGGCAGGAGGTAGACATGAGGGCCTGGGCAGTAGAGCCCATGTATCACAAATACTGTGAGGTCATGCTAGGGCCCCTCAGGGTTTGGGATTTCCAGGAGTGGCCCATCAGAGATTCCGGGATGCTGTGTGCTTTACTCAATCTGGCTTCTGCCTCTCTCACTGGCCAGGGAGTCAGGAATGGGGCTCAAGGAACTTTGGGCTTAAGTTGGAGAACCTGGGTTCAAATCCCAGCTTTGACACTCCCTACCTGTAGAACTTGGGAAATGTGTGACCTTGATAATGTCCAATCTTTCCCTCTGTGGGCCTCAGTTTCCTCACCTGTCAAGTGATGCAGTTGGATTAGATGTTTTCCAAGGTCTTTCTAGCTCTTAATTGCATCACTGTAGTTCTGTGCCTGGGTAAGAAAGAATTAGCCCTTGTCTTCTCGTGCTGTGGCAGCAAGGTAGAGAGATAAGTGCTGCATGCAGATCCTGCCTCACCTGGGACTTGCCCTCTGGTTCTGGGATTGGGGCCAGGGCAAGGGCCCCAGGGTGCTCTTGAGCAGTGCTAGGGTTAGGGCCCGCCTGCTTACCAGGAGGTGATGAGATCAGGGGTGTGGACAAAAACAAAGTTGTCATCTGTGGCTGTCTCCTGATGCTGGCACTGCAGCTCTGCCCTCAGGACTCCACAGGAAGGCATTGGGGCACTGGGCACTACCTGTCTGGAGGGGGCTGGGAGCTGGACCCTGTGACCCCCCACCATGAGGCAAACAGTGGTTTGAGGTTCTGAGAAAGGTGGCTCCATTTCCTGGGCTATCTCAGTTAAACCCAAGAGCTCTCCCGGAGCCTCATCTTTTCCCTCCAGGTCAGAAAGGGGGCCTGTGCTCTCATCGATGGATGCATGTGCAGGGCTGAGCACACGCATGTTCCAATGTGGTCCTTGTGTGTCTGGACAGCTGCTGGAGGCTGCCTGTTGGCAGGAAGCCCAGAGTTTGGGACAATGTCTCCATGGGTCTTGTGTGCAACCACAGCTATTGAATATTCTATATAATCTCCCCAGGAAGTGGGCTCGTGTGTCTTTCTAATCTCCTAAGACAATTCCTGAAGTATCTCTCCTGGAATGTGTGGCTCTAAAAATCCAAAGAAATTTTAATTGGCCCTTTCTGCTGGATGGGGGAGCACCAGGTAGGACAGATAGAGGGAGCATGGGGCTAAAGAGGGGAGCGTCAGCCTGGATGGAGTAAGCACTGGGTTGGACACAAGGGCAGGGCCTGGATGAGTGAGCCCCAAGCTGGGTAGCAGAACCCTGGGCTGGGTAGGGGAGGCTTGGACTAGATAAGGGACCACTGGGCTGAATGGGCAGGGGGAGCATCTGGCTGGAGAGAGGTTATTCTGGAAGGGGGGCCTAGGTGGGGAGGGACCTAAGGCGCATGAAGGCTCCTGGTGCTGCCACTAACAGTGGACTCCATGCCAGAATGGTCAATGAAGGATTTCAGAACTCCCACCTGGCCCTGGGCTGGTTCTCTGGTCACTGCCTCCCCTCCTGCTGGTGCTGCTGACAGGCGAGACCAGAATCCCAGGAGGCCTTCGGTCTGGTTGAAGCCAGAAGGGCACAGGAACCAATGGGCCTCCTCTGTAGCCCTTAGGTGCCCTCAGCAAGCTTAGGCTGGTGGGCAGCCCCGTGAGGCTCGAACCAGGGTCCAAACTCCCCACCCACTTTGGGCCTGTCACATTCCTTCTCATCTGTACAAAGGGGATGATTTCTAGCTGAGCTGTTTCTTGAGGCTGTGAGAGAAGGACCTATGAGCCTTCTCTCCTCCCTCCATCATCCCATCCCTTGGGAGCTTACTCTACTTTTCCAGCCTTAATGCACGTGGCACCCTTGGGCTTTCTACGTTCCAAGGAAATGTTCATCTCTCACCTCTGTGTTTGCACAGGCAATCCCCTCCTTGCCTGAGACGCCCTTCCTTCTCTGAGAGTTTCAGAGCTGGGAGAGACTCTAGTTCAACAGTATTTCCTAAGCAGGAACATCTCTTTAATGTTATAGAGCGGTGGTGAACTGTGGTCTTTACTCAAAGACCTCCAGGGCTGGGAAGCTCAGGAACTCTCACGGAAGCTCATTTCCCTTTGGTTTCAATCCAAGGATTTAGAAGGTTTTGCATCTAAAGACCCTAAATCGGCCTCTCTCTGTCTTCCACCTCACTTGGAATTCTCCCTGATATCTAGAACACCAGTCTGGTTCCCATATGGCCACCTTTCAAGTCCAGCTAGGGGCTCCCCCTGGAATCTGGGAACAACATACCCAGTTTCTTCTCACATGGCAAGACTTCAAGGTCCCACACCATCCTGTTCATCCCTTCATTTGGACCCTCTCCAGCTCATCCGTGTCTCTTCTACAACATGATTCCTAGAGTGGAGCCCAATCTTCCAGATGGCATCTCTCCAAGACAGAGGACATAGGGCTTCTCACCTTCCTCATCCTGGATGCCAAGATGCCCTCCATGAAACCCTAAGACTCATTGGCTTTCTTGCCTGGCATATCCCATGACCCACTCCCATGGAATTCCTGGTCCACTAAGGCTCTTAGAACTTTGTTCCAACAAATGGCGGTCTAGCTTCAGCCCTCCACCGTATTGGTGAAGTCGACGACGGAGCCCAGGAGTAAGACTTTCCATTCATCCCTGGGAAGCTTTATCTCACACTGCTTGGTCCAGCCAATTGCTGAGATCTTTTTGGATTCTGACTATTGTCCTGTGTGCATCTGCAGATCTCCATCATTGATGCCTTTATTCAATCTTGATAAAAATGTCAAACAGCTGAGGGCAAAGCACAGCTCCCTGGGGCACTCTACTGGAGACCTGGTCAGCTGATGCTGGATCATTAATGACTTCTCTTTGACTCTGGCCACTCAGCCGTTTCTTTTTTGTTTTGTTTTTGGCTAGGCAATGGGGTTAAGTGACTTGCCCAGGGTCACACGGCTACTAAGTGTTATGTGTCTGAGGCCAGATTTGAACTAAGGTCCTCCTGAATCCAGGGCCGATGCTCTATCCACTGCACCACCTAGCTGCCCCCCACTTAGCCATTTCTGAATCTACCTCATTGTGCTCTTGATCAGCCACACCTGTCCACCCTTTTCATGAGAAGAGCATGAGACACTTACTCAAACACTCAGCCAAAGTCTCCATAATTTAGAGCTCCAGTATCTGCTTGTTTTTCCTATTCAGAAAGCCCAAGGGGCCGGTCTGCTCTTGCCCATTCTTGGCGATGCCATGTTGGCTCCTTCTCCAGAGGTTTACGAATGGCCCCTTTACTAACAGGTCTAGAATTTTGTCAGGAATAGAAGTCAAGGCCAGTGGCCCATATTCTGCAGACTTCATTTTCTTTTCTTCTTTGAAAATCAGATAAACCCTTTTTTTCTACTTCCACTTTGGGGATTGCCTGGTTGGGGCTAACTTCCTGCCTCTTTTCCTGACACCTACATCCCTGGGCCCTTGCCTCAGGACACCCTGACAGCACTATCCTGATTTAGAGGTAGCTGGGGGCACAATGGATAGAGTGCTGGGCCTGGAGTCGGGAAGGCATGAGTTCAAATCTGGCCTCAGACCCACTTATAGCTAGCTGACCCTGGGCCAGTCACTTCATCGTTGTTTGCCTCCCTTTCCTCATCTGTAAATGGGGATGATAATAGTACCTGCCTCACGCAGTTTTTGAGAGGATCAAATGAGATAACAATTGTAAAAGTGCTCAGCTCACTGCCTGGCCCATAGTAGGTGCTCTATAAATGCTTCTTCAGTTCCCCTCCCTTCCTGATTCCCTGGCTACCTCGCTGGTATCTGAGGCCATGGCAGGGGCTGGTGGCACCACAATGGGCCTTTTCCTACCAGCAGTGGCCATGAGTTCTGTCTCCAGTGAGGAGTTGCTCTCTCTCTCCCCTCTGTTTCTCTGTCTTCTTTTTCCTCTCTCTCTGTCTCTCTCTCTCTCTCTCTCTCTCTCTCGTCTGTCTCTCTGTCTCGCTATATCTCTGTCTTTCTGTCTGTCTGTCTCTTTCTCCTTTCTCTCTCTCTGTCTTCCTGTCTCTGTCTCTCTTTCTTCCTCCTCCTCCTCCTTCTTCTCTCTCTCTCTCTCTCTCTCTCTCTCTGTGTCACACACACACACACACACACACACACACACACACACTCTCCCTGGGCTCAGGGGCATCTTGTGTCTTGATGTGGCCAATGACCAAGATGCCAGCCTGCAGGACAGGCATCTCTCATCGCTGAGTTCCAGAGCTTGCCGGATGGCTCCAAACACTTACCTCTCTCACCATGTATACAGACAAGCAGGGCTTCTCGTGGGGTCCACCAGGAAAATGGGATCTGTGGGTGCCCAGACGCAAAGCCAGTGGTCTAAGACTGGGCAGAACAGAGAGGGCTGGGCAGGCCTGGCTGCTAGGCCTGTGCTGGGCTGTAGGTTAGACCCGCAGGGGGCACTTGGCTTGTGGTCACTGTCTCCAGAAGCCTGAGGCTACGTAGCAGCTAGGGGAGATTACCTGGTAAGAGCCGGTAGCTCAGCACAAGATGGCTGGAGGAGCTAATTCCGGCTGCTGTCTGTATGTGACCCCCAGGGTTTGGACTCACGAGGCAGGTTCCCTTTCTAGTGTATCAGCTTTTGACCACGTGCAACATGGACGCAGACTGAGAGAGGTAACTGTGGCCAGGCAATCTGGGTCTTTGCTCAGGACCCATCATCTAGAGCCCTCTGACAGCCTAAGCAGCATCCCAGAAACAGCAGAGCTTAGCACCCAGGAATAATTAGTCAGAGGACAGCCTGCAGCCCCAATCCCACCCTCCTTCTGCCAGCAGCCCTTCCCAATCCGCCCCCAGGTGAGGGCCCTTCTGCTCTGATGATCTCCCATTGATATTGTATCTAGTCATTTGCTGGCTGTCTCTCCCTGCTAGACTGGGAGTTCCCTGAGGGCAGGGGCTGTCTTTTGGCTTTCTCTGTATCCCCAGCACTTAGCACGGCTGGCACATAGTAGGTGTTTAATTAATCCTTGTTGACTTGACGCTCTAACAGAGCTTGCCTGGGCTGATTTTTCTGAAGCCTGGCTGCCCTGTCAGTCCCACGATGGGTGGGCTTGCCTTCTGTCCTCAGGTGAGGCTGTCCTTTCCAGGGAGTTATGGGGGGCCCAGCAGATGGACACCCTGTCTTAGTCCCAGAGTAGGCTCCCTGCAATGTCCATTGACAGGCTCCCCATCCATAGATGTGGCTGTGAGAATGGTCTCTGCTGGGTCCAGGGCTGTAATTCCCAGGATTTTCATAAGCCTCATGACTGCAAGCAGCTGCTAATTAGCCATCTGAGCTGAGCCATCCACACATGCTCCCTGCTCTCCCATGTGGGCAGCCCCAGGACATTGGAGGTGGGGGGCCAGGACGAGACGCTCACCCCCCATTCAGGATTCTGTTCATAGGAATTCTGGGGATGTCCTCGGGCTTTTCATTAAGCTGGGCAGGCTCCATCCATTCCCTGGGGGATTTTTTAATATTATCTTTGCAACATATCATTAAGTCAGATTGCATTTTTATATGCAGGGAGAGGTGCTAAGATACCAGCTTCAATTATTCATCAGCTTGCTTCAAAAAATCACCCCAGATAGGTTTCTAAGATGTGCAATATTAAAAAAGAGAAAGATAATTTCATATTGCTCTTCCATGTCAGGAAGGCTTTCACCCCGGTTCCCAGGAGAAGCACAGCCTGGATCTACTGCCACATGTGGCCACGTGGACCCTGCTGATTTGTGTGGCAGACTGTCTGGGGGTCCAGGGACGCCTCCTTCCCCAGGGTGGAGCTGCGGGGAGGGTGAGCTTCATGAGGCGGGGCCATGGGAGCTGGGCGCTTGTGCTCCTGCTGCTTGGATTCTGCTCTGCCCAGACCCCAACGCAGGTACTTGCCATGGGGGCTTGAGCCCCCATGAGGCTTCTCGGCCTGAAAGTTGTTCCAAGTCATGCTAGAATGCGCTCTTGGACTCAATATCCAGACTGCTGATAACAAGAAGTCGCTGATGTCTAGAGCTGAGGAGTCTTCCCTGGCCATCCTAGAGCTCACTCTTGGGCCGGATCTTCTCTGTGTCACCCACTGGTCACTTTACAGGTAGACCGACGCCTTTCTGTGCCAGAGATGAAGACGTCTAAACCGAAGCCTGAGCATAAGACCTGCAGGTCCTAAGAGACCGGGCTGTGGCAGGGTGAGGTGCCTCTGGGTGGCTGGGGAGTGAGCTTTGCTCTGCCTGGTCCCTAGAGGCTTCTGGAAGGAGGACCATGGGCAGGACTTTGGAGAAGGGGTTTTAGTGTAATACAAGGAGAAGCTCGCGAGCACAAGGCATCCCTCTAGGAGACAGGGGCTGCCCAGGGCAGTAGTGAGCTCTCTGTCACTGTCTGTGCCCTGGGAGAGGCTGCATGACCTCCAGTCAGAGTGCCAGCCCTGAGACTCAGTTTACCTTGTGGACTGTGTCTGGAACGCCTCTCCTAATCTCTGTCTGTGGAAACCCAGCCTGCGTCTCAAGGCCCACATCCAATGCCACCTCCTCCAGGAAGTCTCTCTTTATTTCCCAAGGAGAAGCTCTCTCCCTCCTCTGAGCATCCAGAGTTCTCAGCCTTGCCCAGGGCCTTGGTCACACCCTGCCTTGGATTGTTATTTTCTACAAGCAGGTTTAGTCTCTCTGGGAGCTCTGTGTGGGCAGGAGCCATGTTTCCTATACCTGCCCAGGGCTGAACACAGGCCTAGGCACACACGGTTCCCTGACCGTGCCTTGGAAGATGGGTTTTTACAGCCTTTGTCTGCCAGGGTGATACCCTTGGTTACCCTGGAGGCCAGCTCCAGGGTTCTTCTGATCACACTGACCTTCTTCCACATAATACTCCATCTCTCCTCCCCGTGCCTCGGATCCCCTCCCCTCACCCCTGCTCCTGGGACCTCCTGGCTCCCTTCAGAGCTCAGCCCAAGAACCACCTCTCAGGGTCTTGTGGAGGATGCCAGTGTCTTCCCTAAGTCAACCTGGGTTCATTTTTTGATATACTTTTATATATTCTCTTCTCCCCTCTTCCCCTCCCCTCTCTTCTCCTCTCCCCTCCTCTCTTCCCCTCCCTCTCCTTTTCTTTCCTCTCCTCTTTTCTTCTCTCTCTGTCTCTTCTCCCTGTTTCTCTTTGTGTCTGTCTTTCCCCTCTCTCTCTCTCTCTCTCTCTCTCTCTCTCTCTCTCTCTCTCTCTCCTTCCCCTCTTTTGCTCTTAATTCTTTCTAAGGCAGAGCTTTCTGGGAGGGGGGAGGAGGCAGGACAAACACAGGTGATATAAAAACCATTTATAAGCCCATCCTCCAGGCTGTGAACGTGGGTGCAGAGCAGTCGCCTCAGTTTGGATCCCACACAAAGGCCCAGACCCGTCCATAGGCCAGCCCGCGGTTCAGGGGTGACCTCACCTTGCTGGTGTGAAAGGCTTCCCCTCATCGGAATCACACAGATGCATTCGAGGAGCAGAGGGTAGGGGTAGTGAGTGCAGGCGGGGCGTCTGCCCACAACCTGGAAATCAGTGAGGAGCCCATTAAGGGGCGCCACTCTCTGGCATCGTGGGTGGGGTCTAAGGCAGGTGGGGGAGGAGCAGGGCAGGCTGTGCAGGGCTAGAGTCTGGTCAGGTAGGCTGGGCTTGGGACCTAAGGCAGAGGGGTGTCCTGACACGGTGCTGGACTTCAGAGAGGGGAGGGTCCTGAGCCTGAATCCTTCCTCTGACGAGAGCCCCATGACCCTGACAAGGTCTCCACGCCTATAGAATGGGCATGATGACGTTTGAGGCTGGAATCTAACTGGACTCTCGCCAGGGTCACAGAATCACAGAATCAGAGACTTAGAGTTGGAGGGGCCTTAGGTCCACTGAGTCTGACCCCTTCGTTTTACAGATGAGGAAACTGAGGCAACCACAAAGAAGTTTCACAGCTAGCAAGTGTCTGAGGCAGTGTGTGTGAACGTGCATCACTGTGTG
>NW_020943962.1:532951-555015 GCF_900497805.2 Vombatus ursinus
CTGGTGCGGTCTCAGGGCTGCCAGCTTCTGCTGAGCCACTGTGGGCTCGCCGAATGTCTGTTGCATGTTCGTGTTCAGCAACAAATCCCATCTTGGAACAGTGTGCTCCAAGCCCCAAAACCCGTGAGGGAAACGCGTCCCAACAAGACGTCAGTGTGCCGACCGTCCCAAGCCAATGCGCCAGGCCTGCCAGACGCTCCCACCCAAGACGCATAATATTTTACCAAACTCTAGAAACACACATCAGCCCCTGGGCGCCGACCAAGTGGATCCATTCCAGAGCCTGCAGGAACCAGCTAGGGGGATGGGGAGGGAGGGACCACCCCTCCCCACCCCACCCCCATTTTACAGATGAGGAAACTGAGTCCAGAGTGGTGATGGGACTCAATGTGATCCTGCTGAGGGGACAGCATCCAACAGCTTGGCCATCTCAGGCTGCACGGAGAGAGGCCTTGAATGCAGAAGGAAGGTGCTTCTGGGGTCAGGACACGGGCCCTCTCGCTTGTGCCCAGGGTCACAGAGACTCTTAAGCCTGGCCTTGGTGACCATGGCTGGCCAGCCTGGATGCCAGAGAGCTCCAGGGCCGGGGGCCCCTGACGGACAGGCGCAGGGAGGGCTTGGGCCTTGTGGGGAGCAGGCCTCCGTCCTCCCTGGGCCTTTGGGGTCAGACTCCAGGCAGCCAGCTCAGGCTTCCCGGGGCTACAGGCGTGGCCCCTGGAATCTGGCCCAAGGACATGATGAAGGTCCTTATAGGAGGGACTAGGGCTCCAGGGGAGAGCTGAGCTTTCCTGGAAACTGTCCCTTCTCAGAATGCTGGCGGCCTCTCCATTGCGTGCTGAAGAAGGCCTAGTGTCCTTGGCCTGGTCAAGGCCCGCCACAATCTGGTCCCACCCTAGCCTCGTCTTCTGCTGCTTCATGCTTGGCAGGTGCAATCTATGGGCCTCTCCATGTTGGCTCCCTATGATTGTCCACCTCTACACCTTTGCTTACACCTTTCCCTCCACTGGGAATGCCTTCCCTGATGGGTCCCCTATCACAACAGCCCCTTCTATTTCTTTCGTGCCCTAAGGTTTGCAAAGGTCTTTCTTCATTAGCCCTCTGCAAGGGAGGAAGGACCAGGGCTACTGGCCCCATTTTACACAAGACAAATCTGCTCCCAAGGAGTGACTTGCCCAGGGTCACACAGCTAGTGCCTGCATCAGGACTTGAACCCGGGTTTCCCGGCAGCTCGCCCAATATTCTGCCTGCCACATTGCCAGGCGCAGCAGCCACTCCTGCAGTTTCTGCTCCCTTTTGACAGATGAAGAAACTGAGGCTCAGCGAGCTGAGCCCCCACAACTGGTCAGCAGATCTGGTACCCGAGCCCAGGTTTCCCAGGGCCTTGACCCTGCACCCCATGCCCTCTCCCTTGGCTAGCTGTTTGTACCCCTGGAGAGGCTGGGGGCCTTTCTGGTCAGACCTCCTGGGCCCTCCCTCGGTGCCCAACACGGGGGTCCTGCACCATTGACGGCACTTAGCTTGGGGTCAACACCAGTGAGAGGCAGGAGCAGGGTCTGACCCAGCTCTTCCAGACTCCACGTCCTCATTCTATCCACTGTCCTAGAAATAGGAGTGGGTGCTAATCGCTTCCCTGGACCTCAGTTGCCCCATTTATAAAATAAGGGTGCTTTTTTTGCCTAAAATGTGCACGTGGAAGGCCCTGGACCAGCCCCTGGCTTGGGCTCCCCCAGCTCTGAGACATCAGGTCCTCCTCGGGCTGCTTGGGGGGTCACGGTCTTCCTTGCTCTTGCCCCCACCACACCCCTTTCTACAGCAGCTTAGCTCACACGAGCTGGTCCTCCCCGTGCTACCTTCTGCTTGGGGCACGTCTTGTTCCTCCCACCCTAAGCTGGGACAGATGGAGTCTGTGCAGGCGAGCTCGGCGGCTTGGCAAAGGCTGGCCTCCTTTTGCCAGGCGCCGGCTGGTGTTCTGGGTCGAAAGCACCCAGCTCGCCGAGCTGTTCCCTGGCAAAGCTTGCTGGCTCAGGGCTGGTGACAAGCATCTTCCAGTACCAGGATCCTTGGAGATGCGCCCAGAAAGTTGGGCATTTTTATCTTGGGCACAGCTCTGAGAAAGGCATGTTTATTGGTGAGCGAGGTTTGAACACAAACTTCACAAATTAGGAGGCTCAAGAAGATGCAGGGAAACCTGTCTCATCTGGGGTTGGTTTTCTGTTTGTGTCCAAGTGAATGAGCAGAGACAGGATCCAGAGGAGGTGGGAGGTGTCCCAGGGTCACTTGGGCCAGGCCCCTGCCTCCAGGCAGGAAGAGGAGAGACCTCAGGCTTGGCAAATTAGCCAAATTCAATCCACAGCTGTCCCAGGGAGGGGCCCACTCTGCCTTGGGCCAGGCTCCTCTGGGGGTCTCTGGCCTTTGACCTCTTGGTTTGTTTTGTTTTTCTCTCCCTTTCTCTTCTTTCCTCCCTCCCTCCCTTCTTCTTTTCCTTCCTTCCTTCCTTCCTTCCTTCCTTCCTTCCTTCCTTCCTTCCTTCCTTCCTTCCTTCCTTCCTTCCTTCCTTCCCTCCTTCCTTCCCCCCTTGCTGTTTTCTTTGCCCAAAGAGAACATTTTCCTAGGCCTAACCAAGCTCATTAGGGGACGTGGTAACAGATATCCACCTGCTCCTTCCACTTGGACACTTAAACATGCCCTCTGTTTGGTATGTCTTCCCTTCTTGATCCATTCATGTTTTCCCTTTGCCGGTGGATGGAACCTGACTGCTGAAGTGATTTGAGGAGGGAGGGGAGAGGAGGTTAGTACCTGGGGAGTGGCAGTAACCTGGGAAGGCTTCATGGAGGAAGGGAGATGAGGATTCTCTTAAAGGCTGCAAGGGGAGGGCCTTCTGAGGGAATGGGTTGTTTGAATGTTCAGAGGCTGGAGGGTGTTAAACAGTCAAGCTTGGTTTGGATGAAATCTAGCTTTGTGCCTTGGACAGAGTGAGTGTGGAGGTGGCTGACATGAAGTCCCCAGGAAAGGTGGCTCAGATCCAGACCGTGTAGGGTCTAGAAGGCTGGGCCAACTGCTTGTAGCCTACCCTGTGGGTAATAGGGAGCCCTGGAACGGGCCTGGAATCTATAATGTGTGAGGGATATTTGAAGGCCATTCACATTGAAGGCCATTTGGCTTAGAGAAGAGAAGATTCAGGAGCATATCTTCCTTCTCCTCCCCTTCTCTTCCTCCTCCTCCTCCTCTGCTAAGAGCCGGCCCCACAGTCTAGGGTCCAGGACCCCTCCAGGCAAAGACAAGCTCCTTTTGTCTGCTTTCTAAAGAGTGGGGTTCAGAACACAGATTCCGCCTGGAACAAGGGTGGCTACCAAATGCACAGATGGCCCGTTTATCAAATTTGAGATTGACACAGGGGTGGGAGGAATAGCTAATGTGCCCGATGACAGAATCAGCATCGAAAAAGATCTTGACAGGCTGGAATGTTGGGGTGAAAAAAACAAGTGGGAACCAAACAGGGCTAAATGGGGAGTCTGGAAAAATCCTTCAGAGCTCATTGTGTAAACCTGGGAGATGAGGCTGGACAAGAGTCCGTGTGAAGAGCCTGGGGCTTAGAAGGCGCTCCCACCGCCTGCTAACAACTCTGGCCTCTGGATCCTCTGAGCTGGGTGGGGGTCATCCTAGCTCCACCCAGACCTTGAGGACAAATATCTGTGATCCTGCTGAAAGCCCCCAGGGGATGGGGAGCAGCCTAGCCCACTGCCTTGTAGATCTCAGTGTTAGGAACTCTTTCTTCCTAACATGATCAAATCGAGAATTTCCTCCCTGCACCCCCTCCTTGTTGTTCCCGGCTCTGTCCTCTGGGGCTGGATGGACTAAGTCCACTCCCTCTTCCATGTGGCGCCCTCAGGTGCTCCTGAATCTTTTCTTCTCTCTAAGCCAAATGGCCTTCGATGTGAATGACCTTCAAATATCCCTCATATATTATGGATTCCAGGCCCCTTGCCTGGACACTCTCCAACTCAGCAATGTCCTTTCTAAATGGTGGTTCTCAGAATTGAGCAGAATTGCCCAGATGAGGGCTGACCTGGAGAGAGGGAGGAGGACCCATTGCTTCCCTATCCCTAGAAAATGTGCCTTTCTCTTAATGGGGCCCAAGATCACAATAGGGGGTCCCACTGGTCCCTGCCAGATCCTTCTCTTTCTTTTGGATATTTTGTAACTCTAGTGCCTAATACCTGAAATGACATTCACTAGAGGTGTTGCAGTTACAGCCCTTGGGCGCACCTCTATCACCTGTGGGGGGTGCTGTGGTTTGTAAGCCTCTCCCTTACAGAGGAGAAGCTGAGAGTATTTGGCAGTGCTCTGTCCATGGTCCTCAGCCGAGGGACCAGCAAGGCTCTCCTCTCCCTAGCAGAAATGCTGTGGTTAGTCAGAGGGTCTGCAGGTCTCCTATTCTCACCTTCAGCTAATGAAATTTTCTTGCGTTTCTTAGCTGAGCTCCTCAGCCAGGGGCTATGAAGCCCTCTTGTCAGCAAGTCCTCACCAGAGGTGGCGGAAGCCTTGGAGCTCTCCACAACATCTGCTATCTGACACCTCCCCTTCTTTCGGCTCTTACACCTACAGCGCTTATTGCAGGTTCTTGTCGCCTCTAGCCTAGATGGCTGTCCTCAACTCTTCACTGTCTCCCTGACTCGAGTTTCTCTCCACTCCACTCCATCCCCCAGCCTGCTGCGAAAGGAATTTTCCTTAAGTGCAGCTCTGAGCAGGCTACTTCTCTACTAAATCAATCCTGAAGGCTCCCTATTGTTTTCAGGATTAAATTTTGATACCCTAAACAAGCTGGCCCCAACTACCTTTTTTTTTTTGGCTAGGCAATGGGGTTAAGTGACTTGCCCAGGGTCACACAGCTAGTAAGTATTATGTGTCTGAGGCTGGATTTGAACTTGGGTCCTCCTGACTCCAAGGCTGGTGCTCTATCCATTATGCCACCTAGCTGCCCTCCAACTACCTTTCCAGGCTCATCGGACATGATTCCCTCTCCAGCATTCGCTCCTCATTACAACCCTTTGTCTCTGGTCTCTGATCTCCACGCCTTTGCACTGGCCCTCCCCCATGCCTGGGATGCCCTCCCTCCTTGCTCTCACCTCACAGAGTCCCTCTCCCTGTGTCTAAGCTGCAGCTCCAGCTCAGCCTTCTGCATGAAGCCTTTCCCACCCCCATCCCCTGCCCACAGCCTCCCCCAAACCACCTTTTCTTTAACTGCTTTGCGGAGAGTGCAGATACATGCATGTGTGTGTGCATGCGTGCACGTGCATGTTTTCTTTGTGTGTCTATGTCTTTAATGTAGTCCCCCTTGGGATGCGAATCCTAAGTTGGAATTGTTCCATTCTCTCTCCTTGTCTCCACAGCATCGAATGCAGTTCTGGCACACAGTAGGTGCCTAATAAGTACTTGTCCATGGATTTATTGCTCAATGAGCAGGGGTCAGGTCTGCCCTTGAACTCTTTTACAGAAGCTTCCGCTAACTGCTTCTCTGAACCTTTTCTCTGCTATCTTCTCTCTCATCACCCCTGGATCTCTCTGTTCCATTGTCAGGCTAGGGCCTCATCTGAGGTGTGACCTGTTATCATAGCCTATGGCTGAGGTCAGTCCCCTCTGAGTCCTCCTTCCTCAGTCAGAAAGGGAATTGAAAGACCTGGGTGGGGAAACTGCTCAGATGTCACTGCTGCATCCCCTCTGATCCAGGCCAACTGTGGAGGCTTTGCTGGCTGGAGGAGGTGGAAAGCTGCCGACCTTTGTCCTGCCGGCCACCACGTGCAGGTGCTCTGACTTCCATGGCAGCTTGTGGCCGGACCTGCAGCCCTGCCCCGTCCCACTCTCCTTGTTACCTTCCTCACACTCCCCCCCATCCCACTGTCCTTCCAGCTTGTCATCCCACCCCCTTCCCTTGGATGACGTCTGCCTGGGGCTGACTACAGTGGGACCATCACCTCCCTCATCCTGGGAGCTCCATGCTTCTTAATTAAATGCAAGGTGGCATTGGTTTTCTTGGCAGCCGTATCTATCACATTAGTGACTCACTGAATTTGCAGTTCATGAAACCCACAGCCCCTTTTTGGGGAAATTGCTCTCTCATCATGCCTCCCCCCCATTCCCCAGTTCATACTTACGCGGTTGATTTTTCAAACCCACACATAATCCTTTCCATCTATCACTTTATGCTTTCGGGATTCTTGTGCTTCACCCCAATGCACGCTGTCCTGTCATGCTCTCTCGGGATCCTGGATTGGTCATCTCTGTGCTTTCTCCTGTCTTTGGGCCCTCCACCAATCTGTTAAGGCATTGGTAAGAATGTCAGATGAATGCCAGACAACATAGGAGGGAGACAACAGCGTAGGGAGGTCTGTGAAGGAGGCCTTTCATTTTGAGTTTGGACCACTTATGATGGATTACTCTTTGAGGCTGGCCTTTCTGTTAGTGATGGCTAGGCACTTACCTGGAAGGGGATGGGTGGGATGGAGGGTGATAATGATAACAATAAGAGCTGCATTTATGGAGGCTTTATTTAATGTTTACAAAGCATTTTATTAACCTCATTAGCTATAATGACTTGGTGATGAATCTCTTCCCTCCCCTTCCTTTAAGTCCCAACTAAAATCCTGCCCCCTATAGGAAGCTTTTACCCATTCCTCTTCACTCTAGTGGCTTTCCTCTGTTAATTATTTTTTATTTATTCTGTAAGTAACTTGTTCCTGCCTTTGTTTACTTGCCGTCTTCCCCATTAGACTGTGAGCTGCTTAAGCACAAGGGCTGTCTTTTGCCTCTTTTTTACCCTCGGAGCTTAGCACAGTGCCTGGCATATATTGCAGGTGCTTAATAAATGTTTCCTGACCCACTGACTAGCTTCCCTCCAATTCTAGGACTCTCCGCCTCAGTCTGAAAGGCTCTGTCTGTCTCTGTCTTTCCACCTCCCCTTCTGGTTCTCTTTCTCCCTCCACACACATACTCCCCACTTCTCACATATTCAGACCCACCCACAGAAGGGAGACGAGGACTTTGTGCAACTCTGCCTCACTTAAAGCCATTTCCCTTACAAGGCAAGTCACCATCAGAGATGTCACTGGTCCTCTTCAACAGCAAGGACCAGCAGCAACTGCCCTGTGGTCCCCATTCTCATACCTCGATGTGCCGTAAGGCTTCCCCACCCAACCCACTCCCTTATTAAAGGTGCACTGCTTTGAGCATCTGGGCTTAATGTGCCCCTCCTGTGAAAGCCTCTCAATTCCCAGAGATTAGATAAAGCACTTATCAAGTGCTCATGGTGCAAGGCTCAAGCTCCTGAAAAGTGCTGGGAGCATAAATTGCAAGCAGAAAGACAATCCCTACCCTTAAGAAGCTTCCATTCCAATGAAAAGACAATGCACAAAAGGGACCTGAAAGGTGGGAGGAGGGGCAGGGCAAGCTGGAGAAGGGGTCCAAAATCAGGAGCTGAGCTGACTTAGAGGTGAGCCTGGCTGGCCTGGGTACCTCTTTAAATGAGAAGAATTCACTGATGGAGGAGGGTCTTTCCACCCTTCTGGGGCAGAGGTGGGAAGGTCACCTGATGGAGACTCTTGGGCTGAGCTGGGCACCATCTATAACCCAGGATTAAGACACTTCTTTCTAGTGATACTTGGCAAGATCAGACTCTCAAAGACCTTGACAGGCTAAAACCTTGGGCTGTAATCCAGCAGGCATAAAAGAAAGTCTTGCCCTGAGGTTCAAAAAATCAACTTCATAAGTAGGAGATAGGGTGCCATGACCAGGCAGACCTTTTTCTGAAAAGACTGGGGTTTCAGTGGACTGTGAGCTCTGGGTTGGTTAGGGGTACAATGGAGCAGTCACAAAGACTCCCTCCCTTGGGCAGTGAGTGTCATGGGCATTTTCAGCTTCACGGGGAGGCCTGGCTTCCAGAAAGAAGGACGTGAATCTGTTCTCCCCAACCACAATGCAAGATGGCAGTCAGCTCTGGATGCCACAGTTTAGGAAGGGCGTTGACAAGCTGGAGCTCATCCAAAGGGGCACAGCCAGGAGGGGCTTTAGGTCCAGGCCATGAAGGTTGATAGAAGGTTGACTGGGGGAGAGATGCCTTGGAGTGGGGTGTTGATATGAGGGGGCCATGATAGCTGCCTTCAAGTGTCCCTGCTGACCAGTCTTTGGCTGGCTGCTTGGCCAGTTCCCTCCGCAACAAGGAGAGACCCTCGGCTTCCCTTCCCCAGAGGCCATTGCCTCCTACTCTCCAAGGTAATGCTTTTCATTTCCCAGCCTGAGTTTCTCACCTTCATTTTGGACTCCACTAGAGAGAAGGCTCACTCTTCATCTGGGCCAGACATCCCCAGAGGCACATGGAAGAACCAACTTTTGTTCTGCTAATGAGCTGTAGGCCAGCATCAGGGATTTTCAGATAGGAGAAAAAATTCTCACAGAGGAGGGAAAAGCTTTGTCTGCTCCTATTTTTAAGAACTTGGGACAAAGCTGAGACATCCTCAAAGAACCGTTTGAGTCAGCCCCTGTTTCAATCCCGGCTTAATGGAGTAGTCCTAGTCGAAATTGGAAGGACTCCGGAATCCTTGCTTCTTGGGGATAGGGCTTTTGTCTGGGCTCCTTCTCGCAGACAGCATCACAAAGAATAAAAAAGGCCTCACTGCCTTTTATTCAATTTCAGAGCCTATTATCTATGCTGTTTCATACAAAGCACGAGATTTTACATTTCACAGAGAGGCCCCCCTGGATGTCCAAAGGTGGAGAATGGTTATTTGGTTTAAAGTCTCCACGGGATTGTGCCTGGTTCTTTACTTGTAAGCGGGGAAGGGCCAAATGAATGTGGAAAACAAGAGTGAGTAATGGTAATTTCCTGCCATCCCAGAGGGACCCAGGAAAAGAATCACTGAGGGCCTGGGAGATCATGGTCTCCAACCCCTTCATTCTACAGAAGAGGAAACTGAGACCCAGGGAGGAAGAGTCATTTGTGGCATGTCCCCTGGGCCTGATCACCAATAAATCAATGAAAGAAAAGCAAAGAAGGGGCTCCAGGCCTTCTTTCTCATGTTAGATTTCACAGCCACACCAGTAGCTCGGCCTGTCTGATGGGGAGGAGTGCAATGATGAATCTAGACATTACAAACATACATTTCAGGAAATGCAAAAAATAATCTATGCACATTGTTTACATTTAGCAGAATGGTTGACAATCCCCTCCAAGTCCTCCACTTGGGGCTCGAGTGCAAGCCTAGCCCTTCCAGGAAAGCTTGGAATGATCCATTTTTCCATTCTAGAGAAAATCCAGGCTCAGCATGACTTTCCTTGGACCTCCCAGGCAAGATGGAAAGAGTGTGTGACCCTGACCCTATGTAATAAAGAGAATGGGATGATGATGGCAGATCCTAATGGGTGCCATGCTCTGTGCTGGGAGGTGACAGAAGGCACCTGCAGATGACCCCTAAGGACAGGGAAGGTCCCAGGCAGCAGCCCAGAGAGATCTGGGAATGGCTCTTTCTGCCATGCCAAAGGTATTTTGAAGATAACTTCCATTTGAATTCTGTTTTCTTGATTAAACACAATGAGCTCCAGACTGGAAAGGATGGAGCGGAATTGACTCCCAAGATAATTGGGTCAGAGAGCACCTGGCCACCCTCAGTGAGTTTAAGTCACTAGCCTTGTGGTAATCCATGACAGGGCAGATTCTATTGCTGACCAGCTGCTGTTAGTGACCTCTGGAAAGGGGAGAGGAGCTGGAGACTGGGGAGAGGGAAGAACGATGTTCTGATTTTCAACAGAGAAGAAAACCAACTTGTAGAATATTGACTGGGAGTCAGGGGATTCTCATTGAAGTTCCTGGTGAATCCTAGAATGGAGGCTTAGTGGATACTCAGACACGGAAGCAGGATCTCTGAGTTCCCAAAGCATAGGCTAAGCCAGAATGAGCACATTTCATTCTCGGCAGAGTACGTGGACCAAGGGAATGCCATAGGCAAAGCATACCCAACTCTTAAAGCATTATGGGAACGTTCACTATTGATTATTATTATTCCCCCTTTTCTATCTCCATTCCTTAACGTGGGACTTTGAGCATCATAGAAACTTAATAAACGCTTATGGAATTGAAGTTAGCTCAGGCTGGTGAAGCCATCATGAATAGGCTTCTTCCTTCCTCTCTCAGACTAGCCTTGTTCCCCTCTTAGTCTTCATCCATTTTCCTCAGGCCAAGCCCAGGAAGGCAGGTACACTCAGGGCAGAGAAAAGAGGAAGATGGCTGACTGTAGTCAGAGACACGCACCCAAATGCACTGGTTCAGCTCCCCCAGCCCAAACACCCCACAAACACCACCAATCTCTGATTGTTCTGTCCTAAATTCTATAAGGAGATAATTTCTGAGTTTTCAATGGCGTTTTTAATGACTGTTTTCTGATATCTAGCTTGGAAGGGATTTCCTGATCAGAGATAGGGAATCGGAATGAAATCTTGGACTTAGAGGGCTTTCATTCTCCAAATCTGAAAAATCAGCTGTTTTTCTCTTTTCCTCAAAGGATCAGGCTGTCGGTAATTGGAGGGGAGATGGAAACTGCGGCCCTGGCGGGGCATGCTGGCGAGTCATTGGAGCTTGTCAATCTCTTCAGCTATTTTGGGATGACTAGTACTTTGAAACTCTACCCACCCAGCATTTTGTGGATGCTTCTGGGGCCTGAGAAAATTCTGAAAATAAGTGCAAAGTGGCCTGAGGATCAGAGGAGGCCTGGTCCTCTGGAACATTCTCAATATAATTCCCACTGGTTAACGATAATACTAATAATGGTGATATTTCTTCAAGACCACAGGAATCTATCTGTGCTATTGTCGGTGAGGTCCTGCTTTCTTTGACACAGACAGCCCAACCACCCTCATAATGAGGATATAGAATTCAAGAAATATGGTATTCAAGAAAAATGGTATTTATCCCCCTGTGGCCAAACTGGTTATGGGGCATTGTGCTTAGCTGGTTGGCCATGACACTTGGAAGGATGCCAGAGTTCCTCTTGGGTGTGGGTATCATGTGCTTAGAGCTGGAGGGGACCTTTGAGGCCTTTGCACTCCCTCATGGAGTCCCACAGTAAGTAAGGCTCTGATGCCTTATTATACTTTTTAATGAGCAGAGGATCACTGGTCAATCAGTCAAGAAACTGAATAGATATTAAATGCTCACTTACCAAGTGCCAGGCTCTGTGCTAAGCACTGGGGATACAGAGACAGGCAAATGACAGTCCCAGCCGTGGAGAAGCTCTAGTCTAGTGAAACAACAGACAAACCACTATGTACAAATAAGCCATGGATGGGATAATTTGGAAATAACGAACCAAGGGAAGGCACTAGAATTAAGGGGAATTTGAAAATTCTAGATTCCTCTAGAAGGTGGAGTTCTAGCCGAACTTAAAGGAAGCCAGAGAATTCTGGAGGTGGAGATGAGGAGAGACCATGTCAGGTGCCGGGGGACAAGCAGGGAAAATGTCCTGCGAGAGCTGAGAGATGGCATGTCCCGAGCAAGAAACAGCTAGAGGCCAAAGGTCCTGGATCAAAGAGTCTGTTGGGGAGAGCAAGGTGTGTTTGAAAGCTACACAGAGTCATTAAATAGAGTCTTGTGGTTGCTGCATATTTTGACGAATCTTATAGTATTTTGACATGGGCACAAAAGGGCCTTTGTTAGGGGACAGTCATTATGGCTCCATCCGATGCTACTGAATCTCATGCTTTTCTCTAGTCAACAGATAACACATACAAAAGAATCTTGAATCTTCTGTCCTTTTCCACCAGTAGTCCTACTGTCAAGGCTTGGTCTGCTCTGGAGCATCATTTTTAGACCTCTTTTTTTTCCCCATGACTTCATCAAGGATGCTCTTGGTGCTTATGTAGATCATGCTCAATGGAATTTGTTAGAGGAGAAAAAAAGAGACATCCAAGTAGGTAGTGATATATTCTAGTTCATTTTTTTTGTGATAATGTCTGAGTTTTTTCTAAGTCTTTAGTGTTCCCATTTTTAATGTTACTTTGAGAATCAGTCTCTCAATGCCATCAAAAATGTGTTATCTTTATCCTCCATGTATATTTGGTCTAGTCCAATTGCTCTTCCCACTTTGTTTTCTTTGGTGTTGTGTCTGCTTTGTTATGTAGCACCCAGAGACTGATGTAAGAGTACAACGTAGTGGCACCACCGTCATTGATGAAGTTTGCTTAATTTATTATTGTTGCTGTCAAACAGATCTTTTACACTTTTTAACCCTTCCTCCTCCTTCCAGTTTTGTGCTCAAGTGCCACTGGAATGACTTTTCTTCACCGAATATCTCACCAAACTTTCTGTAAGCTCATTTTTCCTTTACTAGCTCTTATTCTTGTACGAAGTTGAAACTGCTCATAATTTTCTACCATACACAGCTATAACATTTTACAAATGAGTTTGTATTCAAAAATGGTGTTTCCCTTGGATGCCATAACTTTATGCCTGGCAAGGAGATCACATCTTTTCTGGCTAAGGAGTTTCTAAGCTATTTTGGCCTCATTGTTTTAATGATGGATTTATATCAGTTAAACTTCCTTAGGAAGTGGAGACTGTATCAGCATGTTCTTTTTATCATTTCCCTTTTTTTTTTGGCATCAACAGATTATATAAAAAGATCATACTGGAGTTGCTGTTCTTGGATACCATATGTCTTCTCATTTTTATTCTTTCTTCTAGTTTGGTATTGGTTTTGACTTTTGTTCTAACAAGCTGGTATTCTGATTGTAGGCAGATTTGGAAATGACTCCCACATCTCAATCAGTCACTTGCTATCCATTTAAACATAATTAATTTTTTTTGGTAGTGTTAATTGGTGCTTGCCATATTCTACACCTTCTGATTCTTTTTTTTAGGCAAGTATTCATGACACATAGATATGGAGCACTTGTATAATTCAACGAGCCTTTGGGAACTCTCATTTCTTCCTGATTATGTTTTTCAAAGCATTTTTTTTTTTTGCCATTTGCTGCTATGTTCACCTTTGCATTGAAATCACAGAATATTAAAATGTACTGATTTAATCTGCAAGGTCATATGTTATCTACCTCTCCATCCTCTGCAACTGATGATGGTACGTAACCTATAATTATTTTTGTGGTCTTTCTATAGAAGACTTCTTGTGAGTGCTGCAATAAGAGATGACCAAGTATCCATGAAATGCTTTGTAATGCCTATAGTCACAATAGAAAAAGTGATTCTATCCCTGCCTTTATTTGTCTCTTGAAGGAAAAGTACAGTTTCTAGTCTGATGCTTCCGTTTTTTTTTCCTGTGGCAGGACTAGTCAGTCAATAAGCATTTATTTATTTTTTTCTCCTTTTTTAATTTAGTATTTTATTTTCCCCAGTTATATGTAAAAACAATTTTAACATTTATTTTTAAAACTTTGAGTTCCAAATTCGCTCCCTTCCTCCCTCCCCAACCTCCCCGGCATTGAGAAGGTTTATTGGTATATGTTATACATGATATATATATAATATAGGTTATACATGTGTAGTCATGCAAAACACTTCCATAATAGTCAAGTTGTTAAAGACTAACTGTATTTCCTTCCATCATGTTCCACCTCCCCCCGTTTATTCTATTCTCTCTCTCCTTTCACCCTGTTGATGACATTTTTAGTGTAAGGCAGCAACATACAGGGGAAAGAGCATGAGATTTGGAGGCAGAGGACCTGGGTTTAAATCTAGGCTCTACTATGCCCAGAGAGATAAAAAAACAGTGCAAGCTCTTTGACTCAGCAATACTGCTTTAGGTCTGTATAATAAGGAAAGCAAAGGAAAAGGAAAAGGGCCTATATATATAAAATATTTATAACAGCTCTTTCTAGCGTGGCAAAGAATTGGAGATAGAGAGGATGCCAGCAATTGGGGAATGGCTGAACAATTTTTGGTACATGATTGTGATGGAATACTGTTAGTGCTATAAGAAATAACAAGGGATATAGTTTCGGAAAAACCTGGGGAGACCTATGCAAACTGATGCAAAGTGAAATAAGCAGAATTGTGAGAACGTTGTACACGGAAGCAGCAACATTGTAACAATGACCAATGGTGAATGATTTGGCTACTCCAATCAATGCAATGATCCAAGACAATTCCAGAGGACTCATGCTGAAAAATGCTGCCCGTTCCCAGAGAGAGAACTGAAGGACTCAGAGTGCGAGAGTGAAGCAGGTTGTTTTTTCACTTTATTTTTCTTGCTTTTTTTGCAACATGGCTAATATAGAAATATATCTTGCATGACGTCACGTATACAATGGGCATTATTTTACTTGCCTTCTCAATGGGTGAGGGAGAGAATTTGGAACTTAAAATTAAGAAATAAATGTTAAAATAAATAAAAGTAAAGGAAAAAATAAGGAGAGGGAGTGAAAGGGGCTAGTAAAAATGATGAAATGGCAATGAATAAATAAATAAATTCTGGCTCTGCTCCTTCCTCTCTGTATGATCCTGGGGAAGTCTCTTGAACCTTTCTGGGCCTCAGTTCTTACTCTGTAAGTGAGGGGGTTGGGCTAGATGGCCTCTGAAGGGGCCTCTGAGACCCCTTTCTTCTCTGGAGCTGTGGTCCAGTGATGGGAAGTGGAGTGGGTTTAATGAGATGGTCCCTGGATGGATATGATTCAGCTCCTCCAGTAGTAGATTTATTCATTGGTCGTGGGACAAAAACATCCCATTTAGAGAACCTACAGGCATTTGGAAGTTTGAAGAGATTATAAAAAGCATTTGGATTTTCGGTGCATTCTGCCTTCTTTCCTACCACTGTGGCAGAAGAAGCCCTTGAAGATGGTATTGTGTTTTTCTTTGTTTCATGAGAGGCCAAAAAGTTCATCATCAAGTGGCCAGCCTACAGTTATTCAATGAGAGCTTTCTCTTTTCCCCTCCTCTTCATCTCACATCACTCTGATGTCTTCTGCTTTTACCTCCTCCTTCATTCCTATCTCATATGAAATGGTGTCCCTATTTCTTGCCAAGGCAAACTCCTCTACCTGCACCAGATATGCCATTCCATCTTGTTTCTTCAAACAAATTGCCCCCTCTATCATCCCTACTTTTTCACTTATATTTAATTTATCCCTGTCTAGTGGCTGCTTCCCTCCTGTCTCAAAACATACCTATCTCCTCCTTTCTTAAAAAAAAACAAAAAAAAAAACTATCACTTGAACATTCTATCCCCTCTATGATCTGATATCTCTCCTGCCCTTTCTGGCTAAACTCCTTGAGATGGCTAACTGGTGCCTCCAATTTCTGTATTCTCACCCTCTTCTTAACTCCCTACAATCTCCATTATTTCATCTCCATTAAACCAAAATTGTTGTCTCAAAATGATCTCTTAATGGCCAAATCCAATGACCTTTTCTCCATCCTCACTCTTCTTAACGTCTCTGCTACCTTTGATGTTGGTGACCCTCTCTCCTTGATAATCTCCTCTCTTGAGGATTTTGGCACTCCCCTCTCTCCTACCTGGCAGATCACTCCTTCAGGCTTCTTTCTTTGACCCTTAGCCAGGTCATGCCTATTTGCACACAGGGCTCTGTCCTGGGCTCTCTTCTCTTCTCCTTATATATTACTTGGTGATTTCATCAGCTCTCATGAATTTAATCATCATCTCTATGTTGATGATTCTCAAATCAGCTTATCCAACCCTTATCTTAGGGCTGACCTCAAGTTTCACATATCCAGCTGCCTTTCAGACATCTTAATATGCATATTCAGTAGACATCTTAAACTCAACATACCCCAAACAGAACTTGTTACCTTTTCTCTTAAACCTTCCACTCCACCCCTTTTCAAACTTCCCTGTTACTGTGAAGGGCACCAACATACTTCCAGTCCCCCAAGCTTATCCTCACCTCTTCACTCTCTTTCACACCCCTCCCCCATCCATTCTGTTGCAAGACCTACTGATTTTACCTTTGCAATATCTCTCAAATATGCTGCCTTCTCTCTTTGGACACAGTAGGTCATTACCTCATGCCTAGGCTATTGCAATAGCCTGCTGGTGGGTCTGCCTACCTCAATTCTCTCCTCATTCTAGTTCATCTTTATTAAACTGTCACAGTGGTTTTCCTAAAGTATTGTTCTAATCATATGATCTCCTCTACTCAGAAAACTCCAGTGGCTCCCTATTGCCTCCAGGATCAAGTACAAAATCCTCTGACCCTTCATGACATAGTCTTCTCTAACATTCCAGTCTTCTTACACCTTACACCTTTCTCTGTACTCTTCAGAATAACAACACTGGTCTTCTTGCTCTTCTCTGAACAAGACATTCTATCTCTGGCTGTCCTCCATGCCTATAATACACTACCTTCTTATCTCCACCTCCTGGATCCCCTGGATTCCTTGAAGTCTCTGCTCGAATCCCACCTTCTACAGGAAGTTTTTCCTAATTCCTTTTTAATTATAGTTCTTTCTCTCTGTTAATTACTTCCTATGTCTCCTGTATATAGATTGTATATATTTGTTCGCTTACTCCATTATACTGTGAGCCCCCCAAGGGCAGGGTTTGCTTTTCTTTGTATCCCCAGAGCTTAGCACAGTTCCTGATACACAATGGGTGCTTAATAAATGCTTATTGATTGACTGACTAACTGGAGGCTCTGAGCTATTGTAAACATATTAATAACTTTTTATCTGATATGAATTCCACAAGACTACAGAAAAAAGGGTTATGTGGATTTGAGGGCTATTATATTGCCCCTAGGCTAAATGTGGCTTATTTGTTGTAACTGGGTGTTATAAATATAATTTTTAGTCTCTGATATGGGGAAGCAAAGGGAGAAGAGTGGAAACAGGAAAAGCCAAGATTGAATAGGTGAGGCATAGGCAAGATTTAGCTCTGCTCCTTCCAAAAGGGAGGAGAGAGAAGAAAAGACTGACTACCTTTCAATATACCACCCACCAGTTGTATACTTATGCCACTAAAATCACAGGTTTAGTTCCTATCCTATCTTATCCTATCATCATCATCATCAACATTTTTGTCATTATTTGTATGAATACTATCTCATTCTCATCTTTTTAAAAATGCAGTGATGATATGACATAATGATGTTTTTAAATTTTTTTAGCATTTTTATTTAAAATTTTGAGGTCCAAATTCTACCTCTCTGCATGCGCCCCCCCCCGCTCCCTCTCTGAGATGGTAAGCAATCAGATATAGGTTATACACGTGCAATTATGCAAAACATTTCCATATTACTCATTTTATACAAGAAGACTCAAATTACAGGGAAAAAATGAAAGAAAGAAAGTGAAAAATAGCCTGCTTCAGTCTGTATTCAATCAATATCGGTTCTTTTTCTGGAGGTGGGTAGTATGCTTCATCATTAGTCCTTTGGGACTGTCCTGGATCATTGTATTGCTGAGAATAGTTAAGTCATTCACAATTCTTCACTGAACAATATTGCTGTTACTGTGTACAATGTTCTCCTGGCTCTGTTCACTTCACTCTGCATCAGTTCATGTAAGTCTTTCCAGGTTTTTTGACATCATCCTGTTTGTCATTTCTTACAGCACAATAATGTTGCATACCATATACCTCAGCTTGATTAGCCATTCCCCAGTTGATGGGCATCCATTTGATTTCCAATTCTTAGCCACCACCAAAAGAGCTGCTATAAATATTTTTGTACAGATAGGTCCTTTTCCCTTTCTTTGGATGTCTTTGGGATATAGACTTAGCAGTGGTATTGCTGGATCAAAGGGTATACACAGTTTTATAGCCCTTTGGGCATAGTGCCAAATTCCTCTCCAGAATGGTTGACTCACTTTACAACTCCAAACAGTGCATTAGTGTCCCAATTTTTCCGCATCCCCTCCAACATCCAACATTTTCCTTTTTTTGTCATATTAGCTACTCTGATAGGTGTGAGGTGGTACCTCAGAGTTGTTTTTATTGAATTTTTGATTAATAGTGATTTAAAGCATTTTTTTGATGTGATGATTCTTGCAGAAAGTGGGACTTGATCTGAGTCTTAAAGGACAAATGGGATGTGGAGAGGCTGAATTAGCATGGCTATGTCCCATGAAGGAGGATCTGATTAGCAGAGCAGTTCATGGAATGGGAATGGGGCTGGGTTCTGAACCCTATCTGCAGCCAGAATGTACGTATGGTATGAGATGAGAGGGCTGAGATGCCCAATTTAGACGGAGGGAGTTGTTGCTGAATGATAGCTGGAGGCTGACAGGCTCACACCGAGCTTTGTATGACTGATACCTCCCTGGCATCTCATCATTAGGGAAGTTACAGTTCACAGTCTACTAGGAAGGACAGCAACTTGCTGATAAAAGTCTTGTCAGTGTTGAGATGCTTTGAGGAGGGAGAGAAAGAGAAAAAAAATTTTCAGACTCCATTATTGTCACTGCCCAAGGGCATACGTTTTAAGCAAGAGGCACATGGCACATCCCCATCTTAGAAGTAACAGGATCCAAGTTCAAGTACTGCTATTGCTACTAACTTGGCATGACCCATCTCCTCCTAGGCCTCCATTTATTCCTCCATAAAATGAAAGAAGTTGAACAAGAAGATCTCTATAATTCCCCTCTAGGAAAACAATCAATGATTCTAGTGTAATTTTTAAGTTTGACCTCATCCTGTGCATCACAGAATCTGGGAACTTGAAGGAACTCAGAGGTCATCCAGTCCATTGTGGACCTGAGGAAGAATTGGCCTTCTCCAACATGCCCAAGAGTTCATTATCCTACCTTTATTTGGATACCGGCAGGGATACTGCTTCTCAAAGCCTCCCACTTCATTTTGGGATAGCTTGGCTTGTCTGGAAGCTTTTCCTCACCCTCAAGCCCAATTCACTCCTGCAACTTCTACCTGTGCTATTGGTTCTGTCCTTGGGACTGGGCAGGATCAACCAATCAAACAGTCAGTTAGCATTGATTTAGTGACTTCCATATTCCAGAAACTATACTAGGTACTGGATATGCAAATACACAAGTGAGACATTCTTTGCCCTCAGAGAACTTATATCCTAATGGGAGGAAGCAATCATAGACATAGAAGTATAATGTGACATTTCTGTGTTGTTCTGCAGTAGGCATTCCACGCTTTCTGCTTCTTTCTCCCTTCTGGAAGGGGCAAAGCTTAATCTCACCCATGCATTTCTTGTCTCCACTCTTCCACACTTTACTTTCTTACTTCAGAAGGTGAAGATTTAATCAACACACTTAAAACAATATATTTAATTTAAGAATTCATTTTTTAGTAATATGATAACCCTCAGGTCTACTTGGTTCCTTCCTTTGCTTTTTTATGGAGTTTAATATCAGGCACAAGTTAGTAATACAATCGCAATAGTTCAGAGCCCCCAGTTAGGAAAATCCCTCACATTTAGACAGAAGTCTTTCTCTTTGCCCTAATTTAAATATTTGGGTCTCCCTATCTAACTAATGGCTTCTCTATATTTGAAGTAATATCAGGATGACAGAGATGTTTAAGTAAAACAAGTGAACCTAGTATAATAATTATTAGTAGATAAACATGGGAGGAAAAATTTGGAAAAGAATAGATTTTTAAAATGGAACATACCTCAATCCTAGAAGAGGTAGGGTAACCAATAGCTTCATCCTGAGTTCTCTGTTGTAAGATGCCTGCCTGCTCTTCCAAGTGATTGCCTACTTAGATCCCTCCCTTCTCTGCTATAGTTTCTCTCTCCTTTTAATTTCTCCCATCAGCTGTTGCCCCTGTGCTTCTGAGATTTTTCCAGATTGACTTGATAAGTCCCTGGTGGGGCTAGGAATGCTGTCTCCCTAATCATTTCCTCCAGTCCCTTCTCTCACTACTTGTGCACACTGATTTTCTAAATCCTTGGATGAGATTCAAATTAACCTGCCAGCTCAAAGATCAAAATACTTCAACTCTCTCTGTGGGCTCAGAGGGAATTTTTGTCCCTCCAAACTACAAATCCCAGAATCCCAGTCAACTCTGAAACACATGTAATACATATACATATTTAATATATACATATACATATGTAATCTATGCAAAATACATAAAAACAACTATAAAGGTAATCTGGGGTTGTAGTCAGTAGCGTTTGGGGACATCAGGAAAATCTTCATGTAGTGGGCAGAACTTGAGATACGTCATTCAGGAAACCAAGGATTCCAAGTGTAGAAACAGAGCTAAGGAAGGAATGCATCACGGCTATGGCGCAGCCATACCAAAGGCACAGAGAACATGGATTGTTGAGTGTGATAAAAGACCAGTGTGGCTAGACTGTAGAGTTCAGGGTACAGGGAGTAATGTGCTGAGAAGGGAAGACTAAGGCAGGTTATGAAGAGCTTCCAATGGAAAGTGGATGTTTGATCCTAGAGATGATAGGAAGCCACTGGAGTTCAATGAGTAGATAGTAGGTGGTATAAGCATTTCTGAACTTAAGGAAAATCACTATGGGGGCCCTGTGGAGAATGGATTGGAGAGGGGAGAGACTGGTGTCCAGGAGATAAAATAGAAGGTTATTGTAATACTCTACAGGGGAGGTAATGAAGGCTCGAGTCAAGGTCAGGGCTGTGTGAGTAGAGAGAAAGGATAGATACAAGAGATGCTGTAGACATGAAGATGCAAGATTTGACAAATGAATGAATACAGGGCATGAGTCAGAGGGAGGAATTGTGAATGACAATGAAGTTAGAAACCTGGGTGATGAGGGGGATGGCAGTGTCCTCAGTAGACATGGGGAAGTTAGGAGAAGTGAGCCTGGGGGAACATGGGTCCTGTTTTGGTTAGTATGAGACTGAGATGTCTACAGGACATTCAGGTCAAAATATCCAATATACAATCAAAGATGTAGGATTAGATATATAATCTAAGAGTCATCTCCAGAAAGATGATAACTGAACCTATGCAAATTGATGAGGTCACCAAGTGAGAAAAGGGAGAGAGAGGGAGAAGAGAGCCTAGGACAGAGCTTTGAGTTATGCCTATATTTAATGGTTCTGATATGGATGGTGATCTAGCAAAAAATCATGAGAGGAAGTGGTCAGACAGGGTGGAGAAGCAAGAGGTAACAGCATCACAAAAAAACCTCATAATGGAAAGAGTCTTGGGGCTGGGCAGGGAGAGGGGTTACCAGTCAAATACTGCAGAGGAGTCAAGGTGGATGAGGATTTAAAAAAGGTCATCAGAGTTGGCCACTAAGAGACTGTTGATGATTTGGGAGAGAGTGGTTTTAGTTGAACTCTATGGTTGGAAGTCAGATTGCAGAGAGTTGAGAAGGGAATGAAAGTACAGGAAGTGGAGATGATGAATGTGGAGAGCCTTTTGTAGGAGTTTGGCTGAAAAGGGAGAAGAAATATGGCCTGATAATATGATGGTAGGTTCCCAGTGAGGGTTTTTCATGATGGGAGACTTGGGCATGTTTGTAGGCATCAGGGAAGAAACCAGTGAATAAGGTGAGATTGAAGATTAGAGAATGAGTGGGCATAATAGAGGGGACAACTTCCTAAAAAAGACAGAGTGGGATCAAGGATAGACACAGAGGACAGGGATTCATGATCTATAAATAGAAATATAAAATCTTCTATTTAACAGTTGAAGTCTTGCACCACATTTTCCCTCCCTTTCTTTTCAGTCTTTTGATACTTTAGTCTGCTTTCTGTGCTCTGCAATTCAGTAATCCTGGCATTCTTGCTGTTTCTCATTCATTTCCTGACTCTGTGCCTTTTCATTTTTCTTTTTTTTTATTAAATTAAAAAATTTTAACATTCTTTTTTAGTTTTCAAATTCTCTCCCTCTCTCTATCCCCTTTCCCACTCATTGAGAGGGCAAATAATATGATACCTGTTATATGTGTGAAGTCATACAAAATGTATTTCCATATTAGCCATGTACCCCAAAAGGGAAGAAAAATAAAGAAAATTAAAGATAATATTCTTCGATCTGCACTCAGATGTCATCAGCTCTCTGTCTGGAGGTGGATAGCATTTTTTTTCATCATGGTCCTTTGGAATTGTCTTGGGTCATTGTCTTGATCAGAATAGCTAAGTCTTTCACAGGTAATCA
>NW_020943962.1:555025-647031 GCF_900497805.2 Vombatus ursinus
GCTCACTTTTTCCAGTTTATATAAGTCTTCTTAAGTTTTTTTGAAACCACCCCCGTTGTCATTTCTTATAACCCAATAGTATTCCATCACAATCATGTACCATAACTTGTTCAGACATTCCCCATGGTATGGTTGAGGTTTAGAGTTGGGAGAGCTGGTTCAGGTGTGAAAGAATTCACTTAGACCTTCTCTGTAACCTTTGGGAGCTTTATTGAAGCAAAAGCAGCGGGCTAGTTCTGGAAAGAGGACCAGCAACTTGCAGAAGGATAGGGATCTGTTTTATCTTACAAGATAAGGGGAGAGGTTGTCATGACACAGGATGAGGAAGATGGATGGCAGGATAGGGGACTCAGGATAAGGAAGATGGGAAATTTTATGACTCAGGATGGGGGAGACAAGGAAGTTTTATGGTATCTCAAGATAAAGGAAAGAGACTCTACAATGCCTTCAAGTTCAGGAGGGGTCTCACAAGGAGCTGGAAAAACAACCCTTAATTAAATTTTGTTTCTTTAAAAAGCTTTTAGCTTTTAGAGCACTGTGTGTCTTCTGCTTCAGTACTACTGGGTGAAGTAGGTTGGTGCTCACTGGGCTTATGTGCCTCAAACCTCTGGTATAGATTCCATTTCCTGTACTTCTGATGTCCGGCTCTCCAGATGTCTCCAAGCACACAAAGTCACTACCATCTCCAAAAGTCTATTCCCTAAGAGCAGGAAAAGATAGACCCAAAAGAGACATAAGCAGCAGAGGGACCCTGCACTTATGGGCTACAGCTTGGGTGAGACAGAGGCTACAGCCTAGGTGAGAGAGTCCTAAGACTTATTTCCCACAGAGGCCCACAACAGTCTGTCCTCTTCATTCATATGCATCCAAATAGGAAAGAGATTGAGTTGCTTCCATGGGAGTCTTTTGTATGTACACCAAGTTCTGGCTCAGCAACTAATCCAAAAGGCCATCGGTAGGTGGACTGGAGATATCCCTGGAATACTTGCACATACTCTGAAGTAGAAAGTAGGTCCCTCCATTATGCATGCCTAGAAACAGGCATCATCAAACATCCACAGTGGCTCCCCTCTTAGGACTGGGTTCTTATTGGCCAGTCTCTCATGCATTCCTGTAAAGGGCATGGAATGGCCCACAAAACATCCACGTGGGTCCCCTATTTATGGTCCCAGGAGTGGACTTTCATTGGCCAGTCACCCATTACAGTCATAATTATTTCTATAAAGGAGATGCCTGGCGTATAGTAGGCACTTAATAAATGTTTGTTGATGTGACTTGACTTGGAATTAGATAACCTTTGATTTAGCTCCTGTGGTCTATAATCTTTCAGTCAAGGAAGAGGAAACAGAGAATATGGCACGTTATGGCTGAACGGTGGCTCAGTGATTTCTGGAAAGAGAGAATGGTATGACCTCTTCTGGGTATCCAGAGAGAAAAGAAGGTGGTGGAACCTCTGATGTGGCTGTAAAGAGAGGGACTGAGATCGCAAAAAAGAACAGAAGTGCTGTGTGCCCATCTTTGATGTCCTTCTCACTGCTTCTGGCATGTGCAATTACTGAAGGGAACTGAAGTGGCCACAGCTGTCTGAACATGAGGAAGGCTCAGAGCTGTCTCTAGTGACTGATGGGCCCCCAGGTTACAAATGATCGTGACGACATTTTCCTGATGTTGGTAATCAGACAATGGATGGAATGAGCATGTTAGGAAGGGAGTACCTGGGTGATTGGGACAGAGTGTAGAGTGCTTACTGAATGCATATGGTGGATGGTCATGGAATGTTAGTAGTGGGAGAATTAGAATGAGGGAGGAAGGGAGGGAGAGAGATAGAGATAGACAGCTAGCCAGAGAGAGAGAGAGAGAGAGAGAGAGAGAGAGAGAGAGAGAGAGAGATCAATGTGGCATAGATGTTTGGAAGCCAAAGGAGTATTAGTTATGGTGAGTCAGCACATGTGTTTGGGGAAGTGTGCTGTGGGTGACACAAGGCTGAGTATAGCATCAAGATCCAGAAAGGCTTGGATACTCTACAGTAGGAGTTCTTAATCTGAGTTTGAAAATGTTTTGTTTTTAATTTTTGATAACTGTTTTTCAAGCTAATTGGTTTCCTTTGTAACCCTATACATTTCATTGTATGCACTCAAACCATGATTCTGAGAAGGGTCCACAGGCTTCTGCAGACAGCTATGGGATCCAAGACACAAGGGAGGTTAAGAACCCAAAACTCCAGGCAGGAGGTCAGCAAACTATGAACTAGGGCCAAATCCAGCTCTGTTTTTGTAAAATTCAAGAACTCAGAACACTTTTTATATTTTTAAATAAAGTTTCATTGTATGTAAAAAATGTAAAAACATTCTTAGCTACACCACAGGACAAAACCAGGAGGGCTGGATTTGGCCCTTGGGATGTAATTTACATTGGGCTGAATTCAGCTAATGAGATATGATTCAATGGTGATGAGTGTGAGTCTTACACTTGGGTTCAACAAATCAAGTCCCCCAAGTACAAAATGAGAGACACCTGATTACAGCCTGATCAGAAAACCATGTCTCACTCTGAGTTCTCAAAAGCTAAAGTGGTCTTGTGCTGCCTTAAAGGAGCATGGTGGCCAGCACCAGGGAGGGGACAGTGCCACTGTTCTCTGCCTTGGTCAGACCTCATCATAGTGGTTGTGTTCATTTTGGGCACCATAGTTTGGAAAGGATATTAAGAACCCAGAGGGAGCCCAGTGGATGTTCCATTGGGGTGATGAAGGCTTTGGAGCCCTCATTGTATGAAAGCCAGTTGACAGAAGTGGGCATGATTAACGTAAAGACGAGAAGATTCACAGGGCACAAGATTAAATATTTTAAAAGTTGTCCTAGGAAGAACAAAACCCTGGCAGCCAGAAGAGCCGTGCCCAAGTGCCACGGGCTGCCTCTAGCCACGCTGGGTTCCCCTTCTTTGGAGTGCTTGAAGCAGATGTTGGATGGCCACTTGTCAGCTCTACTATAGTGGGGATTCCTTAGGGGCATGGATAACCTCGTGCAGCTCTGCCTCACTTAAATCCCATGCAACTCTGCTTCACTTAAATCCTGCACAGGTCTGCCTCACTTAAGTCCAACTTGCTCACAAGTCGAGACATCTCCCTCGTGATGCCATTGGTTCTCACCAAGAAGGATGAACAAGATAGGCTGAACTCGATGGCCCCCTCCCACCTCTCCAGTTCTGTGATTCTGCGGCCTTGAGGTCTGTATTCTGCAAATATTTACGGATTAAGTTTATGATGAGGGAACAGAATGAATGAGCTCTAGCTGACACCTTTGTCCTGGTACCAGTCACCTGAGTCCGATGTTCTGAATCATTCCAAAGACCTTGTGTGAATGAAGGCATCGTCATTCGGCAGCAAAGAGCTCAGGGCCAGGTCTGTGCCCGTGAGTTTGTCTGGACTCTCAGCAATGCACTTTCCCATCTCTCTGCCTCTGTCTCTATCCGTCTTTGTGCTTCTCTCTGCATGTCTCTGTCTCTTCTCTCCCACACACATCAGAGAGAGGTCTTTGTGAGATAATCTCTGTGGGATGAGCTTTCCCAGGCAGGCTTGCCTTGTGAGGTCTGGGACACCTCTGTTATCTTTGGGATTATCCCAAGTTCAGGGAAGTCTGAAGTAAAGTGTCTGCACCAGCTCCTTCTAGTCTCTCTGCATATTAACTGGAAACCCAGGGCTCTGGTAAAGTTTAGTCAGAAGGGAGAGCGGGGGAGGGATTTGGAGAAGATCTGATTAAACCCTGATCTCTTCATTACCACCATATCGGAAGGAAGGCAGCTGGTACTGACAAGCAGGCCTCCTTTCATCCCCTGTGGGACTTGGCCATGAGGAGGAACAGCATAAGAAGATCTCTCTGAGTTCAACTCAGCAGACTGCTCTGTGGAATCCCCCTTTGCTGATGGGATCTCCCTTTGAGAGGCCAGGGGGAAGCCAGGGCCTCTGCTGGGGCTCATCCTCTTCTCCACTTCTCAGATCCCATCAGTCAGGGTGCCATATTTTCTCATTTTCACCTGCTCGATATCACTCATATCTGTCCCTACCTCTAAAACAGCTGCCACCCCAGGACATTCCTCACTGCCTCCTCCCTGAGCCCCCTGCATCAGCTCCCTCACCCCTTCTCTTCCTGTGGGAACCATGCTCCACACTGATATCATCTTTCCTACTTGTGGATCTGGTCATGGTACTACTTTATTCAAAGATATTCAATGGTTCCCAACTGTCTTCATATAAAGTTCACATTCTTATTTGGCCTTCAAAGCCCTCCACAGCTGATGCCCCCTTATCCTTTCTGTCTTAGCCTCTCTTACTCCCTGAAAGTGCCCTGGACTCCAACCAAACGTGGCCACCCTGCCCCTGAGCACTCTCAATTCTCCAACTCTACATTTTTACTTAGAATTCCCTTTGCCCAGAATGGCCTCCCTACCCTCTCAGCTTTTTTGAATTCCTACTCACTCTTTCAATTCAATTCAAAAACATTTATTAGTTGCATATTGTGTACCAAGCACTGTGAAAAATGAAACATAACAAGACAAAACATTCCCTTGCCATAGGAGCTGATGTCCCAAGAGGCAGGCATTGCCTTCACCAGGAAGAGAGGGAAGCCAGGGCAGATGAGGAAAGCCAGACTGTGGGCTTGGGGTGGGGGGGGGGAGATTCCCAAGGAGTCTCATCGTCATGGAGAGGAGGAGACAGATGGGGTGGTAATGGTTGGCCCCAGAAGGGATGCCTAGGTTAGAGCCATCACTCAGGTCTCCTCCATCTTTAGAAACCCAACAGTACATCTGAATTCCTATGACTGACTGTCCTGTGGCAGTCCTGTGTTCTGTCCATTGCCTCCCAAGAAAGGGAGGACGGGCTAATGGAAAGTGGTGGAAGTCTGAGGGTTCAAGCTATTTGTGACTCCCCTACCCCTGTGTTTGTAGTGATTCAGCATAGCCTTGTGGAAGGAGCCCTGGCCTAGGAGTTGGGTGACCTGGGATTCACTTCAGGCCCTGACCCCTGCTGGTTGTGTGATCTTGGACAGGTTACTTCACTGCTGGGAGCCTCAGTTTACTGGTCTGTAAAATGAGCATGATCAAACTCCCACTACTTACTTCTGAGGGACCCTGTGGGGCTCTATCTGCCTTCTGTGGGCAGAATGTTATGGAGCAAACATGGAGGACCTGTGGGAATATGGTGATGAGTGTCTGGGGGTCATTATGAGTAGGGCAGGGATTTTAGTGGAAGCCAGGCAGCAAGCCTGGGCAATTGGAGAGGCTGATGGAGAGGCAGCAGGGTGTATTGGGCTGGGCAGAGGGCTGGTTTGGATGCCAGCTCCACCACTTCCTCAAGGAAATAATCAACCTCCCTGACTCTCAGTATCTGCATCTGTTAGACGAGGGTCATAAAGCTAGCATGTCTACACTATGTAAAGGTTTGCAAAGTGCTTTATGTATCTATGCTTTCTCAAAGTAGGTGCTACTATTATCTCCATTTTACAGAGGAAAAAGAATTTTGTTGGCAGGATGGGTTCTTGGAGTTGATTCTGATTGGATGAATAAATCCATACTAGCCTCATCCTCTAGATTTAGAAAATTCATACAACCACCCGGGGAGAAATGAAGAGCGGGCATTGAAGAGTCTGCTCAGGGAATCATGCAGAGGGTACTTCTCCAGCACATTAGCTCCATGGGGGTAAAGTGCTATAATCACCAGAGCAAGTATAGGACTTGCCCAGCTGAATGGGATCAGGTTAGGGGCTAACAGCACCACCTGCTGGTTAAACTGTTCTACGCATCCCTCCAGTGGTGCGCATGCTCCTCGAGGGAAGGAAAAGTTCGTCGTTTTGTCTTTATTACTGACACTCAGCAAGTGACTTGGACTAGAAGACACTTGATGAAAGCTTATTGGGCAAGGACCTCATCCCATCCGACTTAATGGCCCTCGCTGACATGGCTAGTAATCAGCAAATCCAAGATTCAAACCCAGGTCTTCTCATTCCCAATTAAGGGCACATTTCAATATGTCATGCTTGTGCTCCTTCACATTGTGCTGACCCTCTCATAGGATGTCGCCAAATAAATTCTGATTCATTTAAATAATAATTATGGTCCCAAAGTGCCTATTGGGGGGTGGGGAACATTTGGGGTTGTCCCAGAATCCATGAATGCTGATGGAGTCCATAAGCTCCAGACAGGAAGGCCCCAGCCTCCCTGTCTACACTGAGCAGTCTACACCTGTCTACACCAGGTCTCCTGGGCACCTTCCAGCTATCATCCTCCATGCTCATCCACCTGGTGGCAGTTACTTGGCACAAGTTGGCTGCTAGCAAGCAAACATAGCTGGTTGCTAGAGACCTAGGAGGGAGATGGCTTTCTTAATTAACATCCTCCTGCTTCTCCTCTCTTTTCTGAAGCCAGTACTCTAGAGATCTCAGACTCTGACTGACACACGCATTTTGTGAGTGTCCACACTGGTGTGTCTGTCCTTGGGCACATCCCCGGCCTTTCTTTGACTGGTTTGCTCTGTACACCGTATTGTTAACCTTTTGCCCTAGGCAGATTCAGTGTTTTTGTAGCAACTTTATGATGAAAACTCCAGCAAGACTAATGGGGAGCCTGTGACCCAGGTGTCCACCCAGACTCACAGCTCTCTCAGCTGGAACAGGAATTGAAAAGCAGGGCTCTTGGGTCAGATTCCAAATACTAGGAAATCAGGCCACCTGTGACAACTGCACTCTCACACCAACCCAGGAGATGGAGTTTTATGTCCTGATGATACGGCTTGGATTGATATTCTGCATTGCTTAAACATGCCCAGGTATTATCAGTTGTGTATTCCTGCTCAGATACAGGCTGGGATTAAACTTGCTCAGTGGGACTTCCAGGTGTGGGGTATTGGGACGCCAGTCTATTCAATGAATAAAAATTACGAAATACCTATCATGTTCATGGCACTATATGAGTCTAGGAGGTTTTGTTGAGTGCCTACTGGGTACCCAAGTCCTGTCCTTGGTGCAAGGCGGGGAGGGGGGAGTGGGGGTGGGGACGAATGAAGAACAAATGCTCTTACATGTGCCAAACGCTATACAAAGGGCTGGTGATACAAACACAAGAGCAAAGAGATGCTTGACCTCGGAGAGCTCACATTCTAATGGGGGAGGCAACATGCATGAGGGGCAGTGACCTCCAGGGGAGGGCTGAATATAAAAGAACGGGAAGATTTGGTGTGTCCTCTTGCAGAACCGCAAGTGTAGTTGGGAAGACTGCAGTGGACTGCCCCTGCCTGGAGGCCCCCAAGCGAGGCTGGATTGTACTTTTGGTTATGTCATAGAGAGAATTCCTACTTGCCTCTGAAGTCTCTTCCAGGTTGGAGATCTGGTGATGCTGTGGTCCTAGTGCAGTAGAAGAAGTATTAGATTTGGGGCCAAGACACCTGGATTGGGATTCCAGCTCTGTAACATGTTTCCTAAGGGACCCTGGACAATTCCTTCTACCTTCTGGGCCTCAGTTTGCTCATCTGTAAAATGAGAAGATTGGTTCTAAATCCTTTGGCCCGAGGTAACGATCAATGAGGACATTGGTGCTTAGGGGCACTGAGACGCCTCATCGAGGTTGGGGAGCCTAGAGGAATTTCATGGGGACAGTTCAGGCCTCTTCTCTCCTCCCCAACTTTACTGTTTGCTGACCCAGCCCCTCTGGCCCCCTCTGTCATGAGATGTGAAGTACTAACTGAGGGTGCTCGACTTTCCTCTCCAGTGTTATAAACCCACGGGCCAACAAGTTCAACCCAGCAAAACGAGAGAATTCAATCTCAGTAACAAGGGAAATGATTGTTAGTAACCTGGCACAAGCACCCAAATGCTTCCTGTCAAACATTGAAAGTGCAGACAATGAAGTGGCAGTCCCTGCATGACCAGGAATGTCCAGGCCTGGCTTTAAAGAACAATGAGGCCCCCAGGCTCAAGACAGCTGTCCAGCCCACGAGGTACCTGCCCCCTGGGGCTCATCCCCGCTGTGATAATGCTCCCAGCTCACCCACAAGCATGGGTTGGAGTGGCCTGGGCTCTGTCCCTGGTGCTCAGAGATCTTTGGGTGAAATGAGGCTGGGGGTGGGTGGGTAGCAACTTTTTGGACACTTCCTCAATTTCAGGAGGGGCTTCATCAAAACCATTGGATTCCATCTTCTCCAAGATCTATAGGAATAAAGTGGTCTAGGGAGTGATTGGGATCCAGGGAAGAAGCAGCCAGCAGCATACTTAAGCCGTGTTTTTTGTCCACCCACCCACCCACCCACCCACCCATCCATCCACACATCCATCCATATGTTAATAGTTTTGTTTCTTGTTGGTTTTTTTTTTTTTTTGGTGAGGCAATTGGGGTTAAGTGACTTGCCCAGAGTCACACAGCTAGTGAGTGTTATGGGTCTGAGGCCAGATTTGAACTCAGGTCCTCCTGAATCCGGGGCGGGTGCACTATCCACTGTGCCACCTCGTTGCCCAGTTAATAGTTTTTAATGAGCCCTACCTATCTACTTGGGAAGGAAAGGGGTCTCAGTGACATTTTAGGTTGTTCTTCACGTTTGGACGTTGTCTGTAATCTGAGGCATATGTATTCTGTGACGCAGAGAGTGTAGAAGAACTCTATCCACCAACCGGCCTGCTACAGACCAAGAACTGTGCTCAGTTCTGGGGATAGGAAGAGCCAAATGAACCATCCCAGCCCTCAAAGAGTTCACCTTCTTCTAATGAGATCAGTCAGTCCATCAACCAACCAGCATTTATTAAGAGCCTACTGTGTGTGGGCTGGGCATTGGGCTAGGTGCTGGGAATACAAAACAGAAATTTCACTGAGCTGTGCCAAGGGGATAGGCTGCCTAGGAAGGAGGTGTTCAAGCAAAGGTGGACAAGTATTTATCAGGCATGTTTAAGGATGAGATGCTGCTGAGACACCTTCCAAATCTCAAATTCTGTGAAGTACCTGGAGGATATGTAGAAAGTCAATGCAATGGAATTAAGGTGGTGTTCAGGGATCAGCCAGAAGGCTGGTGTCATGGAATGGAAGAGGATGTGGAAAAGTTTAGGGGGTAAAAAGACTGGAGAGTAGTTATGCGGGTTATGGAGACCTCTGAATACCAAATGGAAGATTCCATAGGGAGCCAGTGGGGTTTATAGAACAGGGGAGTGACATGATCAGATCTGCACTTTAGGAAGATCAGTTTGGCAGCTGAAGGGAGGATGGACTGGAGTCTTGTGTGTGAGGAAGAGCAGAAAGTCCATTTGTCTGGACAGAGGAGTATGTTAAATGGGAGTATTGTGCTGGACTCGAATCACAAAGAGCTTTAAACATCAGAGAAGAGTTCCAAACTTGCTTTTGAAGCCTGAATCCAATTTCCAAGTTGCTAAGACAGTCATTTCAGGTGTGTGTGTGTACATGTGCATGCCCATGTGTTCACATGTATGTGTGCATGCATGTGTGTATGTGTGCATGCAAGAATGTGCATATGCATTTATGTGCTCATGTGTGCACATTCCCATGAACTCAGGCATCACTACATCTGAATCTTATTGGATGGCTGATGAGGTAAGAATGGGATCTGGAAAGCAAGAGAAGCACAGACTAATTGCTGGTATCTTCTTGGGTTTGGGGACCAGGATTTCAGCTTTGGATGCCAGGGAAGAGGCACTTGCCCCCCCCCTACTCTATGACCACATAGTGGAAGAGGACTTCAACCCAAGAGAGAACTGTGCGGAACTGGGTGAGGGACTCAGTGTTACAAGGGTTTCTGTTACAGGATGCTGGGGGTAAGGGTGGGTTTGATGTGGCCATATTTTATTTGCTAGGAAATGCTTTTTCCTCCCTTCTTCCGTTCTTCGATGTGCTCCCTCCCCCATGTCCTGCACCTGACAGAATGCTGGGCACATGGCCGGGAGGGAGTTGAATTTGTCCAATTCTCAACTTTTCTGTTGATTTGGGCATTAGTGGGGAGCATTCTGCCTAAGAAGCAGATTTTGCTTACAGCCTCTAACTCTGCAGACCCAACAGAAGCTTGGGCTGACAAGAGTATACCCACTTCACTACAGTGAGAATGAATGAATTATGCTTAGAGTTGAAGAAATACAATTGAAACAGGAGGCGAGGGGCCATTCTGGGTGAGTGAACATTCCCACCTCCCCTCCCCTCCATGTGCCTCTCAGGTGCAGAAGCTGCTTTGCCAGTCCTTGGGGCTGGCTCGCAGTGATCCCTTTGTGACAGGAAACAAGTCTCTTGATTATTCTCAACAGGAGCGAATGAGTATTGTTCGCACCATCTGAAAGCCCCCCATTCGGCACCTCCCCCTACACACAATGCGGCTTCCTGTTCGAACAATGTGATATGATGAAGGGTGTTTTTCAAGGAGAAAGTGTTAACAATAGTGTCCTGAATAATAATCTTTGTCTGGCACTCCTCTCTTCTGGGAAGGGGTTGGCTGTCCTCTCATGTAACTGGGGTCAGTTGAGGAAAGAACTATACTTCTTAGTGTGCTGTGTAATAAACACCACTGTCTGATTAGGAAATACATTTCTCATGAATCCCCAGGCCCCAAGGCATCAGGGAGGTGAAGCTCTGGATACCATGTGGGCAAGGACAGAATATTGCCACAGCAAAGAGATGGGGGAATAAGGAAATAGAAGAGGGGCTGTGGGGGGTTGTTTGGGGCTTTTAGTCCTGAAGTTGACCTGAGAGAGTCAAGGGAGAAATCGAAGAGCAGGCTTCCAGCCAAACTCCAAGTGGGTGAGCTAGCCAATCTTAGAAAATTGTGAAGGTCAGCCAAGGTCATGTAGCAGCTGAAGAGACCAAGAGCTCTAAGTAATGGCTACTTAAGGCTGTCAAGGCATTCTGTGATTTCAACTGGTTTGTAGGTAGAAGCCCTAAGTAGGGAAAACTCACTGCTTGATTTAAGCTGGACAAGAGGAGAAGGAGAAAATATTCATTTGAGGAAGGGCTGCTGAGAATGGCTTTTCATTTATTTTATTTATTCATTTATGGCTTTTGATTTTTTTTCCTATTACAATTAAATGCTTTGCCAGTCCTATGCCATGGTTCACCTTGGATTGTGTTAGCATGCTCATAGTTCAGCTTGAGTTGACTTGAAAGTCCCTCACTCACTTTCACACTGGGATGGGGGCTCGAGCCACATGGACAACACCAGAAAATACCCTCCACAAACATGGAACTAGATCTATGAGGGGCTGGTTCTGGCCAGCCTGTGGATTACACTCATGTCCTGTTGGACAAGATGCCCAAAGGAGGCTGTCAGAGGCCCTGGCTGTCATCACTGACATCCAACTCCAAAGTCAGAGCTGGTTCCTCACTCTTGGTTTTCTTCAGGAACTGGGCCACCCTTTATGGACACCTTTGATGTCTTGGGGGATCTGTGATCTTAGTATTTCCCCAATGGAACAGATCAAAATCCACCCTTGCCCTCCTGTGTATATATGCATATGTGTGTATGAACACACACACACACACACACACATATATATATGAAAAAGGGTGTATACATGTATGTGTAAATACAAACACACATCCATCTGTGTGTGTGTATGTGTATATATAATTTTGTTTTTAGTGAAGTCTGAGGTTCTTGGTAGTGTTTATCATAGTTGGGCCAAGGAATGAAGGCTGGACAAAATCTCTTTGCTCTTCTCAGCCATCTCAAAGTTCCACTTTTCCTTGACTGAGAGCACCCAAGTTGCATCTTTAATATAGGTTCTGCATGTTCTAAAACCTCTATTCAGAATCATTTGGGGCATCAGAAAGGGAGAATGGAAATGCCTGGGGAGATTTAGGCTTGTCAGCCTCTGGACTTCATCACTCTAGAAATATTTCATCACTTCAGCCATGGAAGGAACGGGAAAGGATGGGTGTGTGCTGTGCACCATTCTCAAGTCTTACAAGGGCATAGATAGTGCTAATTTTGCAGTCAGCTAATGGCATTAATTCCATTACTGAGATACTCCTGGCTACTTACCAAGCCTGTGAGAGTGGAGGAAATTCTATCCAATTCGATGTGCATTTATTAAGTTCTCAGGATTTAGGTCTTGAAGAAATTTTAATGATTATGGAAACTGAGGAAGTCTGGAAAAGGTCCCACTGAACTGATATTCAGACCCAAGTCTTCTGATTTCCAATAAAGTCAATTTCCCACAGACACATCCATGTGCACTACCTAATTTTAGGACTATGGGCATAGGGTGGAGACAAAGAAATGAGCACCAATCCTGGCCTTTAGGAAGCAGGCAAGCTCTTAGTGCAGTGGCTGTCAAGGGAGGGGTGTGTGGCACATATACCAATAACTAGATAAATCACTGGGGCCCAGAGCTCTGCCACCATGAAAACTCTCTCTCAGGAATCAGCAAATATTTACTCTCATTACTCCTATGTGGCACCTTTTATGGAGTCAGAAAGATTATGGACATGGGTGTTAGGTGGTCTCATTGCTAATGGAGGTTACAGGACATAAGAATAGCAGACAAATACATAAAAGGATTGGCATCCCACTGTAGCTCTGTCATTGAGTTGGAGCTAGAAGGGACCTGAGAAGTTGGCTATTCCACCCCTCCTCTTCTGAAAGAGGAAGTTCAGGCTCAGTCCTTGTCCAAGTCACAGTCCTCAGACCTTGCCCAAGGTCACATGGGTCATAAGCGTCAGACTGGGGACTGGACCCCAGAGCCAGCTCTTTCCCTGCTGTACCAAATGGGCTCTCTGAGTGATGCATCTTGTCACTGGAGATTTCTGGTCCCCAGTGTTAGCCATGACCCACTTTATCATTGTTCTCATTGCAGCATCTCACAGTAATCTGGAATTGCTGAAAGGCATTTCTGTTGTGTACCTTGGGATTTTTTTTTTTTTTTTTTTACAGCTAAAGGACCTTAAGGTCCCCCTTCCATCACAAACTGGGTCACTTTGGATACATTAATCTCTCACCAACATGGCCTCAGGGGTCGACCAGAAGGATGATTTTGATAGCTGCATCTTTGAGTGGTCTGACAAAAAAACAGACATTGACAGATTTTACACAATTGTCTTTGTTCATTGAAATGCAGTCTGACCTGGTTACCTCCTTGTCTTACAATCACAGCAAGAGAATGTCGACCTGGAGCGTCACCTCCCTATCCTTGTGGGCCACAGCTCCTGACAGGCCACAAACCATCTGGGTTTTTGTGGGGGAGTCTGATCATTAACACGATGGAACAATGGACTAAGCATTTGAGCAGGCAGAACCTCACAAGTTCCTCTGACCTTGGCTTCTAAAGCAGATGGGGAGAATGCTGTAGCAATAGTTTGCCTCGATTTTCCAGAAACACTTGACACTGTCTCCCATGCTATTCTTGTGGATAAGATGGAGAGAATGGAGAGGACTAGAAGATGGAGTCAGGACTGGTTACATGGAGGAACCCCAAAATTCTTCTTCACAATTGCCTGGTAGCTTGGCAGACAATCGCTGATGGAGTGTCCTGCCTGTGCTAATTAATTAATTAATTAATCCTGTGCTATTTATGGGTAATAGAATAAGTGGCTCACTTAGCACAATGACCAAGGACACAAAGTTGGAAGAGATAGCTGATGAGCTGAGGATAGAATCAGGAGCCACAGAATTCTCACCAAGGCAGAATTGTGGCTGAATGTAATTGGACAATGTTGAAGATGATGATGATGATGATGATGATGACAACCACTCACATTTTAGAGTGCCTTAAGGTGGGCAAAAACAGTCTCCTTAAAACAACCCTTTGGAGTAGGTAGATGAAATGTGTGAAGAGAAGATTGACAGAGATTTATATACTTTGATTCAAAAAATGAACTTAGATGAGTGCATGATGGAGGAGGTATGGTTAGACACTTGTTTATGTGGAAAAGATCTGAGAGTCTTAGTGGCCTGCAAGCTTGATACGAATCAGCAGTGGGATGGGTCAGACAAAAATGGTAAATTGTATTAAGAGGGACATAGATTCCAATATCAAAGAGGTCATAGTCTCAGTCTCCTGTGTCCTGGTCAGACCACAGCTGGTCAATTGTATATAGTCTTAGGTGTCGCAGCTTAGGAAAGATATTGATAAAGTAGGGAATGAAGATGGGCAAAAGCCTCGACTCCAGGTCATATGAGAATCAGTTGAAGGCACTGGGGATGTTTAGCCTGAAGAAGGAAGGCAAGAAAAATGTGAGTGCTACCTTCAAGTATTTGAAAGGTTTTCACTTGGGAGAGAAAATTACTTTGCCCTACTTTGCATCAGAAGGCAGAACTAGGAGGAATGGGTGGACATTGTAAAGAGATGGAGTTTGGCTTGATGTCAAGGGAAAACACAAACAACCTCCCGACAATGAGCACCATCCCAAAGTGGAATGGGCTGCTTCAGGAGGTAGTGAGCTCCCTGTCCCTGGAGGTCTTCAAGAAGGGGCGAGACAAGGCCTCTTCTCAGGAATGTTGTTGAGGGGTTTCTTGCACAGGGACAGGTTGGACCAAATGCCTCTGAGGTCCCTTCCTGCTCAGGGAATCTGCGCTTCTGTAATCTCATGGCTAGGATTTCAGCAGATGTGTCAGAGGGAGGAGTCTGATCATCATTGAGTCTGGCTTTGGACTAAAAGAACAGATAGTTCCAACAGAGTGGAAGTTTTAGAAGGTTCCTTAAGCATGTTGATTTTTCCATCAGCCTTTCATTGTGACTATCAGAACCCAAAGTGTTTACAATTAAAGTTAATGTGTGTTTCTCTGCTCCTGACAGTGCCTGACCATTTAAAGATGTGCTACATTTTTGCAGCTGGGAAATGCTCCAGGGAATGCCCTCTGACCTAATGGATTTACCCAGTAGTATCCATGGCTGCCTCCTTTGGGCATGTAGCTGGTCCTGGGAAGTGATGGTGGGAGGTGGGGGTGGGGATCACAGTGGTGAGTGCTGATGTGGGGCAGGGTAGGGTTTCTGCAAGGGTATACATGTCTGATTGGCTGCCCAGAGCCCAGTGTGTGCAGGGCATGTGGAGATCACGCATTCTGGGAGTGCCATGGGGAGGGACAGAGGAGGACCTAAAAAGGGTTCATTGCGGCCTTCCTAGCCTTAGCTTAGCATCTCTGTCTTGCTCCAGAGTTTTTGCCATCAGGCACCACTAAAGCCTTTGATCTTTGGCAGGAGCCACTCAGCTGTGGACATCTCCCAGGGCTCAGTCCCTGGGTCCTTCTGTTCTCTCTTCCTTCTGAAAGAGATCTCAGGGGACCTTGAAATTTAGTTCTGACTCTGACCAACTCCCTGTGTGACCTTGGGCAAGTCCTTTCTCAGTTCTGAAATTCAATTTACTCATCCGTAAAATGATGAAGTCAAAGTGGGTAATCTGTAAGTTCTCAAGCTTTAATAAGAAACCATTGCAAACACAGTAGAAATGAAAGATTTCTTTCCCCACATGCAAAGGGAAGGGAATAATCAATGACAAAGAGCCTACTATGTGCAAGGTATTATGCTAAATGCTTTACAAATATTGCCTCACTTGATCATCGTGTTTGGTTATTGTGACAATAACTCTGGCAGGTAGGTGCTATTATTATCCCTATTTTGCATTTGAGGAAACTGAGGCAGACAGAGGTTAATGATGTGTCCAGTTGGTAAGTGTCTGAGGCTGGATTTGAATTCAGGTCTTCCTGACTCCAGGACAAGTGATCTAGGCACTGTGGCGCCCCCTAACTATCTCTAGCACAGCGGGCTCTTTCTCTCTCTGATGCTGGGATTGGGAAGAGAAGACTTAAACCTACTATGAGGTAACTGCTCTATAGTATACACAGACACACATGTATATATGTCTATTATATATAGTATGTGTATATATGTATGTATATATGTGGTTACTATGTGGTGCAGTGAGCTTAGTGGGGCAATTGATCAGAGTTACCTCTGGACAATTGACTTTCTAGCCAGCTCAGATATCATATTTATAGAAAGCAGGGAATATTTTCTCCATCTGTAAAATGAAGGAATTGGATTTAAAAAGTCCCTGTCCACTTTGAATCAATGATCTATAAGCCTGTGTATAGAGACAACAATGTATCGACTAATAAGTGGCATTTGCAGAGCACCTACTGGGTGCCAGGCACTGTATTCCACGCTAGAGATACCAAGACAATGATTGAAACAGTCCCTGTGCACAAGGTACTTAGCTCTGCTGGTGAAACAACAGGGGAACATACACACCCAGAGAATAAACACAAACAAATGCAAAGTAATTAACCATAAGGTAGTTTGAGAGGAAAGACACCACCAAGAATCTTTAATAGTTCCCTACTACCTATCACATCACATTCCAACTCTTCCATGTGGCAATCAATACCTCCCTGCAATCTGGCCACAGTCCCCACCCCAAGGCAGCCTAGACCACATTTGTCGGCTCAAATTGGTAGAAAAGTCTTTCTCTCTCAGACGTATTAACTGTCCTTTCCAGCTTCATGTCATTTGCAGATGTGAGAAGTCTGCCATTTATGCCTTCAATCAAATCATTGATTACAATGTTAAACAGGGCAGGTCCTAAGTCATGTATCTGGGGCATTCCACTGGAAACCTCTTTCTGAATCGACATCGTCAACATTAATGACAACTCTTTGGATCTAGTTATTCATCTAGAGCTGAATGCACCTGTTTGTACTGTCATCTAGCTGACACCTATCTATCTTGTCCTCAAGAATAGCATGAAAGCTTTGTCAAATGCTTTGCTGAAATCCTGGTATACTGTGCCTACAAAATTCTCCTGATTTGACAGTCTAGAACCCTGTCAAAAAATGGAAATGGGGCTTGTCTGGAATGGCCAGTTCTTGCTGAAATCTTGCTGACTCTCATCACTTTTCCAGTGGCTCACTATCCACTCCTTTGATACTACATTCTAAATAATGCCCTGAATTGAGGTCATCTTTCATGTTCTAGAGATTGCAGTCTATACTCTCTTCTATGTTTTGAAAATTAGGGTTATGTATGTTCATTTTGAGTCTTGGAGTCAGCCTTTTTCAGAGAACAGAACTAGAAGCAATGGATTGAAGCGGCAAAGAGACAAACTAGGCTTATTGTAAGTAAAAACTTCCACACAATGAGAACCATCTGAAAGTGGAATGCACTGTTTAAGGAGGTGATTAGCACCTCTCAATGGAGTTTTTTGAGCAAAGGCTGGCTTACCACTTGTTAGGGGTGCTGTAGAGGGGATTCTTAGTCAGGGATAGTTGGATTGGATTGCCTTGGTGACCGTTCTAGCTCTAGCATTCTATTAGAAAAGAAAAGAAAATCTTTCCAATTATGCAACTTCTTGTAAGTCCAACAAAAATTCCTAGAAGAGTTAAAACAGGAGTTATAGAAATAGTTAAAATGATTATAAAAACCAAATGAGAGAAATAGAGGAAAGAATGGGAAAAGAGGCAGGAACTAGGGAAGAAAGACATGCAAAGAGAATTAATAGCTTGGAAAAAGAGGTACAAAACCTTACTGAAGAGAATAGCTCTTTGAAAATTAGAATTGGCCAAGTGGAAGCTGAGGATCCATTGAGACTTCAAGAAATAATAAAACAAAGTCAAAAGACTGAAAATATAGAAGAAATTGTGAAATATCTCATAATAAATTCAACTGCTCTGAAAAACAGATTGAGGAGAGATTATTTAAGAATGATTGTGCTACCTGAAAGTTGTGAACAAAAAAAGAACCTAGATATCATATTTCAAGAAAATTGTACAGATATCTTTAGAACTAGAAATTGAAAGAACCTACCAGTAACCCACTGAAAGAAAACCCAAAATGAAAACTCTCAGAGATAGTACAGTCAAAATTCAGAGCTTTGGAGTCAAGGAAAAAGTACTGCAAGCAACCAGAAAGACAGAATTTGAGTACTAAGGAGACACAACTAGGATAACACATGATTTAGTAGCCAAATCTTAAAAGGAGCAGAATATGATATTCCAGAAGACAAAGGATCTAGGCTTACATCCAAGAGTCACCTGCTAAGCAAAACTGAATATAATCCTACAGGGGAAAAGGGGGGCCTTTAATGAAATAGAGGACTTTCAAGCATTCCTGATGGAAAGACCAAAGTTAAGTAGAAAATTTGACATACAAACACAAGAGTAAAGAGAAACATTAAAGTTAAGCATGAGTGAGAAATCATAAGGGATTGAATGAGATTAAACTGTTTCCATTATTATATGAGGAAATAATACATGTAGCCCCTCAGAACTTTGTCATTGCCAGGGACCAGAGAGGGAGTCTAATTAGACAGAAGGCCTGGGTATGATTCTGTTGTGTTTGATGATCTGAAAAGAAGAATGGACTGGATGGGGAAGAGGAATAGACGGGGAGAGGGTGGAAGCGAGAGGAAGAATGGGGAAAATTATTTCTAATGCATGGAGGGCAAAAGGAGGAAGAGGCAATGGGGAAGAGCAGATGACATTTGAACCTCACTCTTACCTGAACTGGTTAAAGGAGGGAGGAACATGCCTACACAGAGTGGGGTACAGAAATGTATCTTAACAAGCAAGGAAATAGGAAGGAGAAAGAGGTTAAAGAAAAAGTGGAAGATAAAGAGGGCAGATTAAGGGAGGCATTAGTTGGAAGTAAAACAGACTCTTCAAGAGGGGCAAGGAAGAAAGGAGAGAAGTATAAGAGAATAAGGTGGAGGGAAACACACAGTTAGCAATCATGATTGAAGGTGAATGAGATAAACTCAACCAGAAAATGGAAGAGAATTGCAGAATGGATTAGAAACTAGAAATTAGAAACAAAATCCAACAATATTTTGTTTATAAGAGAGACATTTGAAACATAAAGATACACAAAGAATTAAAATAAAGAGTTGGAGCAGAATCTATTACTCTTTAGCTCAAGTAAAAAAGTAGGAGAAGCAATTGTGATCTTAGATAAGTCAAAGGCAAAAATAGTCCTAATTAAAAGAGATGAGCAGGCAAATGATATTTTGCTAAAAGATACCATGGACAGTGAATTAATATCAATGTTAAATGCATGTGCACCAAATGACATAGCATCTAAATTCTTAAAGGAAAAAGTTAAATGAATTACAAGAAGTTATAGACAATAAAACTATAATAGTAGGGGACCTAAGGACCAAAAAATAAATAAGCTAAAGTTAAGGACCTGAATAGAATTTTAGAAAAGTTCATATGTTAGCCCTCTGGAGGATACTGAATGGGAGTAAAAAGGAATATGACTTTTTCTTAGCTGTACATGTCACCATCACAAAATTAACCATCTGTTAAGACATAAAAACCTCACAAACAAATGCAGAAAAGCAGAAATATTAAATGCATCTTTTACTGGCCATAGTGCAATAAATTACATTCAGTGAAAGGTCATGGAAACATAGATTAAAAGTTAATTGGAAACTAAATAACCCAATCAACCCCCAAAAGGTGGGTCAAAGAAATAATTATAGAAGCAATACTTTCATTAAAGATAATGACAACAGTGAGAGAACATATCAAAATTTGTGGGCTGTAGCCAAAGCAGCACTGAGAGGAAAATGTATATCTTTAAATGCTTACATCGAGAAAAGAGAGAAAGAACAGATCAATGAATTGACATGCAACTAAACCCTCCCAGAAAACCAACACTTTAAATGCCTCCAGTTAAACACAAAGGTATACATCATGAAAAGCAAAGAAGAGATGAACATAATTGAAAGTGGTAAGCACCTACTATGTGCCAGGTCCTGTGCAAAGTGCTTTACAAATATTTTCTTATTTGATCATCGGAGTCCTTTCAATGCTTGGCTTCTGGGCTTGTTCTGGTGCCTGGATGGGGTCCTGTTGCCTGAGGACCCTTTACCTCTATGCACAGGGGTTTATCACCATGCAATTGGCTGTTAGGGGAGGAATTCTCCAATCGTGATGATGATGATGATGATGATGTTAATAATAATAACATTTATGCAGTGTTTACTATGTTCTAAGCACTGTTCTAAGTACTTTACAAATATTATCTCATTTGATTTTCACAAGAACCCAGAGAGGTAGGTGCTATTATTATCCCAATTTTACAGATGGGGAAACTGAGGCAGACAGCGGTTAAGTGACTTGCCCAGGGTCACACAGCTAGTAAGTATCTGAGGCCAAATTTGAACTCAGGTCTTCTTGATTCCAGGTCCAGAATTCTGTGCCCTGTGGTGCCACCAACCTGTACCAATGCTAAGTGTGGTCAGGGAGGAAGAGCTCAAAGCCTTGTTGGGGCTGTTATGTGCTAATGGGATAGGTGATCTCTGAGCAGATAGTGCCGTGCCCATTTCCCCTGTGTTATTTGCACTAGCTGTGATCCGTGTCAGGGTTTTATTTCACAAGTTACTGCTTCATCAGAGCTGGCAAGCTATTAACATGGCATTTTGTGCCTTTTATGACTTCCATGCTTTGCTTCCATTCATTCTTCTTATCCTGGTGTGATTGAGTGACAGCTGGCTAGTAATGGCATCTTCAAGTTTGCAAAGTACCGTATTCAGGTTATGCCTCCTGCCTCCAAGTCCAAGGCTCAGGGGCATAAGGAACAGGGAGTAAATGGAGAAAAATAAACTTAGGTATAGTGAGACTTATCTTAAGATACTTATGCAAAATATACTGCACATAGGAATGCAGCTCTTTCTTTTTCAAATTAAATTTATTTACTTTTATTTTTATTATATTTTTGAAATATGTTATATTTCAAAATAAATTTAAATACAAAAATAGCTTGCATTTACATGGGCTTTAAAGTTTGTAAAGTGATTTGCATATGTTATCCCATTTGATTTTTATAACAACCCCAGTGGGTAGGTGCTATTATTATCCCAATTTTACAGGTGAGCAAACTAGGGCAGGCAGCGCTGAAGTGACTTGCCAAGAATCACACCAGCTAGTCAATGTCTGAGGTTGAATTTGAATTCAGGTCATCTTGACTCCAAGTATAGCTCTCTATCCACTTTGCCACCTAGCTGCTTATTCAATTTTTTCAATGAACAAAAAAATTGTTTGTTTTTTTTTTTCTCTCCTGCATGCTCTTCTCACAGGAATTTTTTTCTTAAAAAATACGCATAGTCAATCAAAACCAATTGCCATATTGGCCACATCCAAAAATCAGTGTCTCCTTCTGCACCTTGAATCCATCACTTCTCTGCCAGGAAGCTGGTCACCTCTTTCTTCATGGGCTCTTTGAAGTCACGATAGGTTATGACACTGATCAGAGTCCTTTCAACTTTCAAAGCTGTTTATTTTTACAAAGTTGGTGTCATTAATTATAAATTGTTTTCCTGCTTCTGTCCCCTTCCCTCTGTATCAGTTCATACAAGTCTTACGAGGTTTTTTTCTGTAACTATTCCTTTTTTCATCATTTGTTACGGCACAATAGTACATTTATATACCATGACTTGTTCAACCAAACATTCCCCAGTTGATGGACATGTGCTGGGCCTGCAGTTCTCTGCCACCACAAGCAGAGCCGCTGCATATCTCGGTACGCAGGGGCCTCCTCCCTCTTTCTTTGATCTGTGTGTGGTATGGGCCTATCGTAGTATTTCTGGACCAAGTGCCATGCACAGTTTGGCGACATTTGGGGACCCAGTTCCACATTTTGGCGCACATGTACATTTCCGTCCTTGATCCGCCCCTCTTCCAAGCCTCCCCATTCCTACTCCCACCTTCCAGGCGCTCTGGTTTGCAGCCTTGGCATGGTTCTCCACTCCTCACTCTCTCTCACTCCAGCACAACCAATCCTGCCCAAATCCTGTCTCCACAACGTCTCTGCAGCGCCACCCCTTGTTTCTTCTGCTACTGCCTCTACCTAGTGCGGGTTTTTAATTACCTCAGGCCTGGGCTATGGCAAAAGCCTCAAAATTAGATTCTGGCTTCTACTTCTAGTGAACACCAAACGGCGGATGACGCCGGTGCTGCAGGAGGAGTGAGAGACCCCTGGGGCCCCGGAGTCGGAGGCCAAGGTGGCATCCGTGATAGCTTTGGCCATGGCAGTGGCCGTGGCAGTGGGGGCTAGGGAGGAAAGGCCGAAGGTGAGGAGTGGGTTCCTGTCACTAAGATGGGCTGGCTAGTCAAGAACATGACTAGAAGAGATCTATCTTTTCTCCCTTCCTATCAAGGAGTCTGAGATCATAGATTTCTTCCTGGGATCTTCATTGAAAGATGAGGTTCTGAAGATCATGCCTGTTCAGAAACAAACCAGAGCTGGACAACGTGCCAGGTTCACGGCTTTTGTGGCCATCAGTGACTACAATGGCCATGTTGGCCTGGGTGTCAAGCGCTCCAAGGAAGTGGCCACAACTATTCATGGTGCTATCATGCTGGCCAAGCCGTTTGTCGTACCTGTGAGACGTGGCTACTGGGGGAACAAGATTGGCAAGCCTCACACGGTGCCCTGCAAGGTCACTGGGAGATGTGGATCGGTTCTGGTGCGCCTGATCCCCGCCCCTGGAGGGACTGGCATGGTCTCGGCTCCTGTGCCTAAGAAGCTCCTGACGATGGCTGGAATTGATGACTGCTACACTTCTGCAAGGGGCTGTACTGCTGCTCTGGGCGACTTTGCTAAAGCTACCTTTGATGCCATCTCCAAAACCTACAGCTATCTAACCCCAGACCTGTAGAAGGAGACTGGGTCCACTAAGTCTCCCTATCAGGAATTCACCGACCATCTTGTGAAGACTCACACTCGAGTGTCTGTCCAGGACCCAGGCAGCTGCTGTGGCAACCATATAGATGATGTTTTTTATAAACAAATAAATTGAACTATGCCTGCTAAAAATAAATTAGATTCTCTGTCTCAAGTCTCTATTCACTCCAGTTCATCCTCCAGGCTACTGTCTCATTGATCTTCCTAAAGCATCAATGTAATCATGTTGTTGACCTTCTTCCATCCTGATCCCCTCCACCAGTGACCTCCATTGGCTCGCTATCACCTCCAAGATCAAACACAAACTCTTCTATTTGGTGTTTAAATAATTTTACAACCTGGCCCCAACCTCCTTTTCCAGCCTTATCGTCACTCCCTTTCACACACTCAACAGTCCAGCCAACCTGACCTTCTTACCATGAGTCACACACATCTCTAGCTCCCATCTCTATCCTTTGCACTGGCTTTCTTCCTATGCTTGGGATTATCCCCTTCCTCACCTCTATCCACCTTTTAGAATCCTTCATTTCCCTCAAGGTTCAGGTCAAGGGCTGCCTTCTACATGAAATCTTTCCAGCTGCTAGAATCTCCTTCCCAAATTGTTGTTCAGTCATGTCTGACTCTTTGTGACCCTATTTGGGGTTTTCTTGGCAAACACACTGGAGTGGTTTGCCATTTCCTTCTCCAGCTCATTTTATAGAGGAAGAAACTGAAGCAAATAGGGTTAAGTGACTTGCCCAGGGTCACACAGCTAGTAAGTATCTGGGGCCATATATGAACTCAAGTCTTCCTGACTCCAGGCCGGGAACTCTGTGCACTCCTTCCCAAATTACTTTGTACCTATTTTAAATCTTTTTTTTTTTTTTACAAATACACACATATATGCATATACGTATATAAATATACATATATGTATACACACAGAGAGGTTGTTTCCCCTCCTGTCCAGACATTAAGCTTCTTGAGGATAAGAAAAAGTTTTCTTTTTGTCTTTATCCTTAGAACCTAGCACAGTACCTGGCACATAGTAGGTGCTTAATCATTGCCAACTGATTGATCGATATCAAATATGTCTGTGCTGCTTGTGTACGTGTGGAGGGTGGGTACTTCCCATTGGAAGGGGGTGATTCTGCTTGGGCAGATAGCCCAGGAGCACAGAAGGTTTTCCCAGATTCAGAGGTTCCTGACCCCTACATGGGCACAGAAGAATGAAGCACAAGAAGGCCACTGAAGGACGGTGCTCTTCTGAACACTCTTCCCCCCACTGCCACCCGACATGGCTATGATCCAGCTTCTTCTCTACTCAGTCTATGGTTTAAAATATAAAATCATTCCCATGAAGTATTTCATAAATTTATCACAAATTGGCTCATTTGCCCCCACCCTGAGTTAAGCTCTGGGAACATCTCCAAATATAGCTCATGCCCCATTTCCCATTAAGATTCTTATCTCCCTTCCGACTTTTCTTGACCCAAAAGGAAAACACCCTTACATTATCGTTTAAAGTACAGTTGCTGCACAAAATCAGAATTTAAAAGATACAATATAGAACTCTACAGAACTTGTAGCTTTGGCAAAATCTTAGAAGGTCCTGCCAAGGCCAAAAGTCTTAGAATTTGGAGCTGGTGACAATAAACTTTGCATTCACCATTCCAGGGTTAGAGCATTGGGCAGATGCCCTTAGCACCAAGCTGGCTGCAGAACCAGGAATCTCTTGGCCACAGCAGGTCTTAGAGTTATTGAGTCACATTATACATTAACCAAATTCTATCTTTAGGAGTGAGAGAGAATCCACCCTGCTGGGTCGTGCAGCTGGGGAGTTTAGTTGAGAGAGAGAGAGAGAGAGAGAGAAAGAGAGAGAGAGAGACAGAGACAGAGAGAGAGAGAGACAGAGACAGAGACAGAGAGAGAGAGAAAGAGAGAGAGATGTGACCCCATCTTCTGGGTGTCTTGAGGACAGAAGCCTCCTCCCAGTGCCACACTGATAGAACCACCCCATTGTTGGGATGAGTCTTTCTGTTGTCACGGGTTCTGCTGGTGTCAGATCCCATATATCTCAGGAGATGGATGTGTGAACGTGACCCTGACCAGATTGATGCACAGTCCTGAAATAGACATGGAAAGCTCCGAGGACAATTTCTTCTCCTAGGAGAAGCGGACTCCACAATGAAACTGATCCCCTTCTAATAAATAGAGGAGATTCGAAACTACGGAACCAGAGATTGAGAAGGTCGATTTGGGGTGATCCAGACCTTCCTTTTATTCATCCATAATGCTCTCTCCCACCTTCTTGACAGCTGGCCATCTGGACTCCCCTTGCACACTCCCAGGGATGGGAAACTCCTGCCGCCCGGGGAATTCTGGTTGATGGACAGCTCTCATCTTTCGCACCTCTTCTCCTGCCGTTGAGCTGAGATTTGCTTCTTTGTAAATTCATTCTTCTCCACTCCTAGCTCTTCCCTCTGGGCTAAGCAGGGCAAATTTGAAGTTATTCAAGCAGCTGAAGACGGGGATTTTCTCGCACTGTCACCTTCTCTTCACCATAGAATGTCCAATGAGGCTTTTCCTAAGTTCTAGGGAATGACTGGCTAGTTTCAAACAATAGTGGATACAACCTGAAATCATCGATCTGGTGTCTGTCTCCCCACCCACACCTTCCCCACTGAAAACAAAATCAATACCACGGCATTTCAGAAGACCCAAGGAGACCCACTGCTCCCAAAGCCTTGGAGCCTGTGTAAGTGGAATTAGAGCAAAGAGCTGCCTCTCCAGGGCTGCGGTAATTCGAAGAATTGTGGGGTTTTAGAGTCAGAAGGGGCCTCAACAGCCATTTAACCCAGGCCTGGTGTATCCTCAACAACAGTGATCCTAATGGGTCCAGCCTCTGCTTGCTGCCCCTCCCCCAGGAGGGAGGGCCCATGGCTCCCCAGGGCAGATCATTTTACTTCCCGACAACTTTCATTACCAGGCAGCTTTTCTGCCTCGCTGGTCACTGCACAAGTCACTCCATCCTCTAAATCCTTGCGTTTTCATTCATTGATACTGGGTTCTGGGCCTTTCTTTAAGTTTCAGATAAAATCTCACCTTCTGCAAGGTTTTTCCAATCTCCTCCAGCATGAGTTCAGTTCTCTGTTGATTGCTTCCAGTTTACCCTGCATAGATCATATTTGTGCATGGTTGCTTGTATGTTGTCCTCCATTTGACTGGGAGCTCCCTGAGGGTGGTAACCACCTTTTTCCTTTTTTTCTGTATCGCCAGCACTTAGCACCGTGCTTGACACATAGTACGTGCTTAATAAATACTTGTTGACTTGAATTGGACATCAAGTGGGAATTTGCCCCTTCAACTCCCCCCATCCCTCCCCTCCCCCCATTATTTTTGGTTCTTCCCTCTGGGGTCAAAGAGAACAAGTCCAATCCTTCTTGCACATGCCAGCCCTTCAAATAATTGAAGCTAGCCATCCTATCCCTTCTCTTCCTCAGGCCAACTGTCCTCAGTTCTTTTAGCCAGCCCTTATATGATCCGGGCTACAGGCTTTTCCCCGTCCTCATTGTCTTCTTCCAGATATTCTTCAGCACCAATGTCCTTCCTCACATCTAACACCAAATAGGATGCTCCAGATGGGGTCTGGGTAGGGCAGATGACATCTGCAATTAAACAAACATGAAACTTCATCCCCTTGGATTCTTTTGCATTAACTAATCCCAAATGATCTTTCACTGTGTCCAGATCTAGGGAACCTCCTTGGATAATTGGCAAGTTAGCAAGCATGTTAATGGTGAAGAGCTCACAAAGGCTTGGATTGGTAACCCCATATGTTATCTTGGGCTTTTTCTGCTTCCCTGAAGAGACAGCGTGATGCTGGAGAAATCTCATTGGTCTGAAACTCAGGGGATATGGATCCAAGTTGCATCTGCAGCACTTATTAGCCACGCCACCATACACAAGGAATTTAATCTTTATGTGCCTCAGTTTCCTTGTTCATAGGATGGTGGTGATAATTTTTGTAAATCTCCCTCCTAGGATTGTGGGGAGTGAAATGCTTTGTGAACCTCAATGGGTTGCAGAAACTAGAGCTGCTGTGAGGCCAGCCTTTGTCTTTATATCCCCACCACCTTGTCCGGTGAGTGCATGGCCTAGAGTAGGTACTAAATATAGGTTTCCTTGTACGTAGTGTGTTAAGTGATTGATTGATTCATTGACATGGGGATTAAAGATATACTTTCCCATTCTGCATTACTTACTCCTGTTTTTATTTGTATGTTTGTATGTCTAGGCCACGGGACTCAGCACTCTTCTAGGTTTCAAACAGAATTCTGCCTTGTGCCCCAGTTCAAGTCAAGTCAAGTCAAGTCAACAAGTGCCTATCAAGTGCCAGGCACTGTAAAAAGCACTGGGGACACAAAGAAATCATTGTTGTTTTAGACAGTCCCATTGGTTAGACACATCTCTTCCTACTCTGACATTCTCAGATTCACCAAGTGGAAACACACACACAACCACAGTGATGGAGGGGAAGAGAGAGGGCAGGTAAGTTTGGGACCAAATGATCCTGAAACTGATCTAGACCTTTAGCCATGCAGATAGTGGTCCCAAATATGCATTTATTCTTCACATTTGCATCTGTGGTTTGAGTGAGAGGCCATCCAGGAAAATGGCCACAGCATCAGGTGTGGGCAGAAAATGGCCATTAGTTTGGGTTCCTGATACTGATGAACCCTTTCCTCTTGGGAGCTTGGCTGCAGCACTTTCCTCCCCAGCCACTTATGGCAAATCATTGCCAATCCCCTTTATGCTCCAAGCCAAGTGATTCCCAGGACAAAGTGGCTGTTTTCCACAGTGGAGCATTGCATGTATGAGTTTAAATACAACTCCCTCATTTAACTGGGGGAGAGTCAGCCTGTTACAGAGCTACTTACCAGCAGGAATGAAACATGGGCCAGTGTGTTATACTGGGAGGAGCCCTGACCTAGAAATGAGGAGATCAGCAATCCAGGCTGAGCTTTGCCACTAACTAATTGCATTGACTTGGGCTGGTCACTTCCCAATTTTTTCCTCTAGAAAGTGAGGGCTTTGGAAAGCGTGATTTCTAAGTTCTCTCCTTGCTCTGAAGCACTGCTATTCTCCATGTGGTAAGAAAGAGACCTTTGTGGTCCCCCCCACTTCATTTGCATGCTCAGAAACACTTAATGAGTCTTTTGGGACAAACCATCTAGAATAATCCCACTTTATTTTATATTTTAACCACAAATGAAGTACCCAGAATTTTCTGCTCTTTCTGTTCTCTCATTGGACTTCTTTAGTTTCCTCCTGTTTAAAATGGTGTTGGGGCTAGATGGCTTGGTATTTTTAACCACTGAGCCTCCAACTCTGGAGCACAGTCCCTTATGTTTGGTGTCTGTGCCTCACCCAGGGCAGTGTCCATGAGCTACACTCAATACACACACAGCTGGTTGTAGAATGGATAAGCACTGAGCCATTTTGAATTGGGGTAGGAAGTCAGTTTAGCCCAAGGGCAACTCAATAAACTCCCAGATCTCCTTCTCAGTGCCTATCATGTGTATGGCACTGTGCCAAGCCCTGGGGATACTAAGACAAATCCATTCCTGTCCTTAAGGAGCTTCCCTTCTACTGGCCAAAGCATGCAACAGTACAATAAACAGAAAATGGAGGAAGGAGACAGTGATACTCTGGGGGAAGGGGTTGTCAGGGAAGGTATCATGGAGGAGGTGACACCTGAATTTAGCCTTGAAGGCAAAGGTTCTGAATGGTTGTTGTGAGGGATGGCTCTGGTCCTGGGCGGTGGTGGGTGGAGATGGTTTATGCTAAGGAACAGAGGTGGGAGACAGTCCAGTTTGACAGTCCAGTTTGCTAGCCATCCAAATTGCATGGAGTAGAATTCAATAAGGCTAGAAAAGTTAGGCAGGAACCAGACTGGGGACTGGGTCAAGGAGTTGTATTTCATCCTAAGGGGAATGAAGATCCACCAAAGGATTTTGAGTTGGGCAGTGCTATGGTCGGAATTGTGTATTAGGAAGATGATTGTGGTGGCAGCTGAGTGGAGGATAGATTGGAGAAGGGGTGAATCTGGAGGCAGGGAGATGGGCTGGGAGGCTGCTCCAGGGGTTTAGGCAAGAGGCATGAGGGTCTGCATGAGGTAGGTGGTTGCAGAAGGGAAGGGAAGGGGACAGAAGTGAGAGATGCTCTAGAGGTTCCTGCTGCATTCAGAATGCAATATGTCTAATTGGCATCTCATTATTGAGAAAATCCCCAGATGCCTGGGAATCTTGGTCAACAGCTCAGTGTCTTTCACAAAGTGGGCTCAACAAATGTCCTTTCAATTAGCCTGAAGAATCACAATTCAACTTAAGTAGCACCTCACTTCTCCTTTAGAGAAATAATACAATGAGAATTTTATCTTCCCATTGGGTTCTTTTGGGCTATCAATTAGAGAGAAAGATATTTATGATTTTCATAAGTTTTCTCCTGTCCATAGACACATACGTAAGGAGAAGCCCCAGGTGAAAAAGGACCAAAAGTTCTAACTGCTCCACCCCTCTCCCCACCATCATAATAGTAGCTGGCATTTCTATGTAAAGCACTTTACAACAATTATCACCCTCATTTTACAGATAAGGAAACTGAGACAGACAGAAGTTAAGTGATTTGTTCAGGATCACATAGCTAGTAAGTGTCTGTGGCTGGATTTGAAGTCAGATGTTCCTGACTCCAAGTCCAGCACTCTATTGGCTGAGTCACTTAGCTGCCCTCAAACTCTCCCTGTACTGAGATTTTGCCTTGCTACAAGACCAAGATCCGATCGCTGGTCCAGCATCTGAAAGTATTTCTCCGCACTGCAAATTCCTCCCCTTTCCTGGATTGCCCTACTCAAATGACACATTGTTCAGGATGGTTTTCCTGCTCCTCCTGGTCAGTATGATGTGTGGACATCATACATGCCTCCATCATCATAAGGTTCCCAGTACATTGGGTGGACAGCCCCACCCCTCCCCTCCTATTAGGATGAATTTTTGAGGGAATGTGAATGAGGGTCATACAGGGTGGGAAGGCATGGGGTTGCATTCCACATCAATCAAACAAATGACCAGTTAATGACATCCATGGAAACGAGAGTCATGCTTTTAGCAGGTAAGGAGGTCTTATAATTATCTGTATTTGAGTCACCTGCTTTCTTTGCCTCTCACTAGATTGCTAGCTACAGGAGGGCAGGGAATCTTATAATGAATATGTAATAGACTGTTCCGCATGAAGAAGTTGTCTTACCAATGTTTGCCGAATTAATGAATGAACGAATGAGTGAGCTTCGCCTGACCTTGATGTAGCTAAGGCAAGATTGTTTTTTTTTAAATGGAACTTTATTTGATAATCAAGCAAAACAGAAAAACAACCTCAAAGCACAATAAATTACCTAAGCTGGGAGATGGGGACACTTACTCCCTTGTATCCTTTATCCCCTAAGTCTTGCCTGGGAGGTCTCTCCCCTCAGCTTCTTCACCCTTCTTTAAAAGGCTAACATCTGAACCAAGTCTCCTGAGAAGCCAGGTGACTTTGATGATGGGACCCACCCCTTCTTCCCCACTGGGACTTGTGTCCTTCGTATGTATTCTCTACAGGGGTGCCCAACATATGCTCTCACTGTTTCAAAGCCTGTGTCCCATTGCATCAAGTTACAGTTTCTGAGTTAAAGGGCTGTGACTGATATATTATTAGTTCAAATCTCCTGTTCCTATGGACATAGGGGGGTCAGGCAGGCTGAAAGAGGGTAAAGAGAAGGGAAGAGGGGAGAAAGAAGGAGGGAGAGAGGATAAGGAGAGAAGAGAAAAGAGAGGGAGAGAGAGGGAAGACAGGAGACAGAAAGACTGAGAGACAGACAGAAAGTAACAGAGAGACAGGAACGATGAGATAAGATGACAAGGTAGAGGAGAGATGAGGGAAAGAAGAGAAACAAGGAGAGAAGAGGGAGAAGAGGATTCTGCACAGAAGATGTAAAAGCATCAAAAATCTATCAAATACATGACAACAAATGCCAGAGAATCGCCTTTCAAAGATACCCATGAAGCTGAGTGGTGCAGGGGATAAAGACTAGACCTGGAGTCAGAAAGATCTGAGTTTAAATTCTGACTCAGACAGTTCCTAGCTATGTGACCCTGGGCAAGTCACTTAACCTCTATCTGCCTCAGTTTTCTCAGCTGTGAAATGGGGATAATAATAGCACTTTCCTCCCAGGATTGTCAGGAGGATAAAATGAGACAATCGTAAAGTGCTTTGCACAGTTCTTGGCACACCGCAAGTGCTAGATAAATGTTAGCTCTTCTTCTTATACATCCTTTCTCTCATGCTTTGCTACATATAATTATTGTCCACAAGGCAGGCTCAGACAGCTTTCGTAACCACTGTTTACAGAAATGAGAGATTCTCCTTGATTTCGGGCATAACTCTACATTTTTAAAGGGAAATAAGACACAGGACCACCTTGATTCACAAGTACATAATGCTTTCATTATCTCTCAGTCTGAAGCAAACTGGGGCAGTTGATAGGCACATTTGCATATCAATATCCCCAATGTCTCCTACCTCATCTATCTCTTCCCATTGACAGTATTTAAGCTCCCATAATAACCTGAAATATTCACTTGTGCTTTTGAATAGAAATGAGAGTCCTCAGTCTGACTAAAATATCACATTCACCCAGGCCAGTTGGGCCCCATATGACTCCATGCTTCTTTTATGCACCTGTCATATTATCATTTGTATTAGATTTCTTTCTGAATTTGCCTTATTTCCTTCTACTCAGTTTTAAACTCCTTGAGGGCAGGGCTCTACCATCTTAGTTTTGTTTTTCCTCTGCTGCCCATGGCACATAGTTGATGCTGAATGTTGAATGAGTGAGTAAATGAATGTTGTTTATTGAATGATTCAAATGAAAGATGCTGTTAGGCCACTTATGGTTGAGCTGGGTTGCTATGCAAACAGGCTTAGGTAGGAAGCATGCTCACGTGAGCACAGACCTAGCCAGTCAGAGATTGCTGGCAATACAGAGCTGGTAGGCAAAGCAAAAGTAAGGGCTAGAATAGCAAATAAAGCAAAGGACTGGGCCAATGCCAAGGGAGATAGGTGAAGGATGAAGGCAGCACCCATTAAGGAGTGTTCTTATCTGGTTGGGGTATTACTACATCACCAAAGAGGACTGGTACCTACCTGGAGTCAGAAAGATCTGAGTTTAAATTCTGACTCAGACAGTTCCTAGCTATGTGACCCTGGGCAAGTCACTTAATCGCTATGTGCCTCAGTTTTCTCAGCTGTGAAATGGGGATAATAATAGCAGGCCTGATTTCAGCACCAAGGACAGCGACTGTGTGGTTGGGATTTGAGTCTGAAGGTCAGATTTCAGCAGGAAGGAGAGCTTCCTATTGAAGTGGGAAATGACCCCAGACTCAGAGAAAGAGCATCTCTTAAGGTCAAGATCTGACTGAGGACTGAGGAGAGATTGCAGTGATCTGAAATCCCCAGATAATGGTTGAGGGCATGAATCGAACCTTTTAATGACCCTGTTCTCTGCCCATCAGTCTCACAATGAGGGTAAGCCTTCCTGGGTTTTAGAGGGCTGAGGCTCATGAAGCAGATCCTGGTCCAAATACCTCTTGAAGTCCATAGTGTCCATGCATGGCATGATTGAGTACAACCTCAAAGGGGGTCCAGAGCAGAAACTGGAGCAGTGAGCAGTGCTGAAAACAGCCGCAGGAGCAGCACCAACAACCACGACAGAGATGACAGGGGTGAAGGACAGGGTCTAGAGTTGACCTTGTCTCTCCTAGCCCCAGTGCTAGAGACTCTGAGCTCTGGCTCCCTCTGAACTGGACCAGCCAAAGTGGAGCTGGCTCCAACCAGCTACCCTTGGCCAACTTTGAACAGGACAACAGGTCCTTAGTCATTGGGAATATATCTGCTTACAGATTCTTCTCCCTTTCCTCTGTGGATAAGTTGGGACAGATTTATAAATGTACCGACACAGAAGATGTGTGTATTGTAGAGAGACTGTTTTCAAGTAGCGTGGCAGCCATTGTTAGCCTCAGAACTCTATAAGGCTAAAAGTCCACCACTTTAAGGAGGGGGCTGAAATATACAGTTATAGCTGTATGGCATACAGCTATTTTAACATGTTTGCAGTTATATTGAAGAGGAAGAGGCTGTTAGTATGCCTAGAAGAATGTCTGCATATACACAATATTTGTGATACAAAGGTACTACTGCATGCAATCAGGAAAACTCCCCCTACCCTTATAGGTTTGTGCACATTGTCAATAAACAATGACAATTGCCATCTGGACATCTTTGACACCATGAATTTGGGGGCTGCTAATGTGCTACCAGCTCATGAGAGTGCCCTAGCAGCCTTGGATTTTGATGTAAGAGGTACCACACTTGCCATTGCTTCAGAGAAGGGAACTGTCTTGAGGGTATTTCCACCCCAGAAGGACAGAAAATCTTTGAATTCTGGAGAAAAGTAAAGAAGCACGTAAGCATCTGCTCTTTGGTCTTTGGCATGGATGGAATGTTCTTCTCTGCATCCAGTAACCTTGCAACAGTGCCCATCTTCAAACTTGAGACTCACTGCCTGGACTGGTTACTTTGGGAAAGTGCTTCTGGCTTCCACCAGTTATTTGCTCTCTCAAGTAACAGAAACATTTAACCAGGGTAGAGCATTTACTACTCTCTGACTACCATTCTGTGTTCATAAAACTATCTGTTCACTTGACACGATTCAGAAGATTCCTTGAGTAGTAGCAGGAACTTTTGATGGATACTTATATATGTACAACCTGGATCCTCAAGAAGGAGGGGAATACACTCTGATGAAACAATACTAATTCGTGCAGGATCAGGAAAGACTTCACACAATCAACAGAAGCAGCCACCTGCCAGTATTCAACAAGACCAGTCATTGGGTAGCTGGACAAGGGCTGGCAGAGCTTCATCACACACTTCGAAGCAGGTTCACCAGTCCTCCACTTTGATTACCAGAAGGCAGACATACTGTACATGCACCATGGCCTGGACACTCACTGGCCAGTCTCTCCATTACACATTTCATCTGCCCCCTTGAAAGTTGGCTGTCCTTATCTGCCTGGGATGCATTTTGAATATACTGTCTTTATCCAGAACGATTCTATAGGGAACTGGAGACATTGTTATATTTTCATTTGCTTCCCTAGAGCCAGACAGGAAGAAGTCAATGTGACAGATTTTTTGACAACCATAGATTTAATTTTTATTCTGAAGATTGTACATGATACTGTGATGTATGTTGTGTATATGACTGATTTTTCTCCTTTCACGTATGTAATAAATTCACTGTGTCATTGTCAACTAAAAAAAGAGGAGTTGGGGCTTTGCTGCAGGGTCAGGTCTTTCGTCTGGGGTGGTTGAGCCTCTCTTCGTCTGAATCGTCTTTCTCCATGTCCCAGTGTCCCTCAAACAGTTCCCAGAGCTCTTGAGCACTACCTTGGCAGGGCAGACCTAAGTTGTTGAGATGCAGACTTCAGCTTTCTGTAAGGAAAAGTGAATGTTGGACAGACCCTGGATGGTGAACTGTTGGGAGGGCATGAGTGGGAGTCTCCCAGGAGGCCAGGCAGGGGTGTGCTGTGAGTTGCATCTTTGGAATGAGCTTTGAAACAGAGGAGAGCGCAAATACATTTAAATATTTGAGAGTAAGGCTTCAAGAAGATTCCTGATGAAGATAATTGTTCTCCGGTGAGATAGGCTTCCCCCAGGAGATATGGTGCAATGCTCTACCCTGAGGGATGTCAAGCAGAAATGGGAAAATAATTTGTCAGGGATGTTGTAGAAAGGCTTCTGGGTCAGGCACATGTTGGACCATGGAGTCACTGCCCATTTTCAACTCTGAACTTCTGTGATACCATGAGCCTATGATTCCTGATGCCTTTTGGTGCCTCATTAGGGATGCAGCTTGACCTATTGGGAAAAAAGCAACTTGGAGTCACAGGGCCTGTGTGGCTTTAATATTATCACTTGTACCACCGTGGGGAAGTCACTTGAGCTCTTGAGCTCAAGACTTATCATCTGTAAAATGGGGAAATAACTTTTACATTCTCTCCCTGTCTCCCTCCCTCTGAAGGCTGTGAGGAAAGGAGTTTGTAAACCATAAAGTGGATCATTGCTATTCTGAAAACCTCAATATCGTCATCACTTGGACAAATGTCTTCTGAACCAAAGAGGACGTTGAACTTCTAAGGGCTGCCTGAAGCCCAGCACAGACGATGTCCCGGAGGTGGGCAGCACAGGAAGCTCCCTCCCCACTTTGGCCTGAACAAGCTGCTTCAATGGTTTGCAGGCAGAAAGAAGGCAGCCCACTTCTCCTTCTCAGCAAGCACGTTTCCTATCGTGGGGCCCTCCGGAGGTCATTTCCTGGGCTGCCTGGTGAGCAAGGCTGCAGACGAGAGTCTTCTCTCTGCTTGTTTCCTGCACATCACCCGGCTATCTAAGCTGCTCCGCTGATGCAGAGCTCCGATAAAGGCATTTCTCTGGAAAGGGCTGTGCTCTCTGGATTCCAGGACAAAAGCAAGTGATGGAGGAATCTAATTCTTGCCCAGGAGGATAGGGTGTGGATTTGGGTCTGCTCAGAGACTGCAGTGGCCTCACAGAAGGGAGGCTAGCTGGGGAGAAGCTCAGAGGGGAGACAATCCAGGGAAGAGCTATCTTGTGCATGAATCATTTACTAAATAAGGTCCAGTAGCATTGCAAGGAATCAGCATTTATCAAGGGCCAGGCACTGTGCCAAAGACAACAATCAAAAAATTCTTGACCTCGAGGAGCTTAATCCCAAATCCAGAGCTCTTTCCACTCCAGAACATACTGATTTGTAAACTTATCAGATTCTAGGATCATAGAGTGAGAGCTAGAAGCGTCCCTGGAGACCACTGAGTCCAAACAACCTCCTTATTTTACATATGAGGAAACTGAGGCACAGAGTAGTGGACTAAGTTGTCCAGGACCATAGAGTTGTCTGAAGTCAGATTCAAACACAGCTCTTCCTGATTCCAGGCCCAGCGCTCTGTCACCTCAAGATTTCCTTCTAATCTTAGCTATTTACATGTTGTATATTCCCAATAGCCTGTAAGATCCTTGATAGTCAGGGCCACTGTCTTTTGTCTGTATACTTAACACCTGAGCACACAGTAGGTAGACAATAAATGTTTGAGTGATTGAATTGAATTGCTGTTGTGATCAGGGGTGAGGTTCAGATTTTAGAAAGGGGGTGGTGGTGATACAGTAATGGGTCATGGTGGCCATTCCACGAGTGGCTGAAGTGGAGTGAAGGAATACGGGAATGAATTGGGAGGGCAGAGGGCTGGAGGGGAATTCCAAAGGGATACCGAACCCTGAAAGCATGAGGGCAGGGATTGGGCTGTAGAGAAATACTTTGAGCCAGGAGCTGAACTCCCTGAAGAAGGAGGACCAGTGATTTGGGATTGGCAAACTGAGGTGGGCGTTTGCAGGGAGATGCCTGTAGACTCTGTCAGCCCCCAAATATGAACCCAACTTTCTCATTAGGAATGGAAGAGACTTCATTTTCTGGAATCTTATTTTCAGAATGTTTGTCATTTACAGTCACACTTCGTTTATGGCCTGGGCCCCTTCTCCTTCCTGGAAGAGTGAAATGGAATAAATAAATTGCCAACAAGCCAGAGTGAGATGGGAGCAGAGCTGTCATATGGTAATCAGGAGAGGCAGCCACGGGGCCCTTCCTCCTCCATTGTGATTGTAGAAGGGAGATGCAAATGGGAGAATCACACTCATCTCTGCTCAGCGATGCTTATTGATATCCCTCCTCTTCCATCATTGCATGGTAAGAGGGAAGATAATTTAGGCCATTACGGTTACAGCTCTCAGCTCACTGCTCTTTCAAGTGTCTCAGACGCATCGATGTGGGGAATGGGTCCCTCCCACCTCCAGCAGTGGCCTGGCACATGCAGACATGCATACGCTAGGGCATACCCACGTGCCAGTTGGGGCTCACAGCTGCAGCATTGCTATTTTTCTAGACCCCCCCACCCCACCTTCAGTATTTTTAGAGCATTTTGTTCTCTGTGGAGAAAGGGGGTCACAGACTATGCATATCTCAGACCATGTAGGTGGAACCAAAGCAAGAGGTCCAAAGGGAGGGGGAAAGCTGCCATCACTGTTCTTTGGGGCTCTTGTATGGACACTGGGCCTGGACGTTAGCTTGCTGTCCAGCCAAGGGAGCTGGCAGCATGCAGAGCAGGGATGTTTCAGCTGGAGGCTGAAGCAGGGAGACCTTCCCTCGATGCACCTTTCCTCCTCCCCAAGCTGAAAGGGCTCTTCTCAGAGAACTTTGGCAGATCCCACCTTTGCCTCCACATAACTCACCGAGTGCACAATCTGTGTGCTTTTGTCTTTGTGTTCCCAAGGCCAAGCACAGCGTCCAAGGGTCTGGCGCACTGCAGGTGTTTAATAAATGTTTGTTGGACCGAATTGACTTCCATCGCAGTAAACAGTTCCTCCTTGATGGTCAGAACCAGAGCCAGCATTTCTCACAGTCATTTCCTCCACCTTTCAAAGAATGAAACTATCACTAAAGTCAGCCAGGAATCTATGAACTGCTAGGTTGTAGAGGCAGAGAGAGTTCTGGAGGTGAAGTCCCCCATTCTCACTCTATCCTGCTTTCATGCTAGACTTGGCACATTCCCTAGACTCCTCATCCATGGCCTTTTTCTGATCCAGCGGTCTGTAGCATCATATGAAGACAATATTGCCTTTGTTGGCCCTTCCACTGACCTTTACCCAAATGTCCTCTGCCATTTTCCCCTTTCAGCTCCTGTATTTCCTCACATAATATAAACAGCTTAAATAGCAGTCCAAGATTGTCCCTCAAATGATTCATCGATTGCAGAGGGATGCTGGGACAGAGAGGCCCTACTGCTCTCACCCAGGAGGCCTTCAGCACTGAAAACAACAGACATCAAAGCCAGGGGTGGGGGAGAGAGTTATTAGGCTCTGTGGAGAGAACAGTGGGTTTGAAGGTAGGAGATAGGGCTTTGGGTCCTGGCCTGATTCCAGTGCCAGCCAGCTGGGTGACCTTGGGTGAGTCACAGCCCCTCTTGAAGCTTCAGTTCCCTCATCCCTGAAGTGGGGATCCCTGTGCTCCCAGGACCACCTCATAGGTGCTGTGAAGTCCTGACTAAGTGGCGGGGAGGAGATGGTCAGAAGTCAGGGTTTTATGGGTCTCCTTTATCACCCAAGGATGTGTTCAGAGAACATTGGGATGGGGCTGGGGGAAACAAAAGTAACATGGAAGCAGATGGTCCCTAATTATCACTCCTGGCCCAGCACAAACAACCTTCCTTCCTGTCTCCTACCTCAAACACCTACCTTGGGGCTCCCGGAGCACCTGGGACTGCCCCTCCCTCCTCACAACAAGGCCCAGAAGACTTGCTGTCTCCACAGATGTTGGCCTCTTGGGGTGGTCTCTGAGAAGAGGGGTTTCTCCCTGTGCCTCCCATATTGTCAGCACATCTCCTGCTCTGAGGGATGCAGGATGGGAACAGCCATTCTTACCTTAAGGGGGAGATAGGAGGCGGCATATACAAGGCAAGTCAAACCATGACCACCATCTTGACCACCGTCTATGTTCTCTCAGGCCCTGATGGAGATAGCCTAGGACCTAGAACCCAAGAGCCTTGGGAACAGCAATGCTTCCAGCCCAGTACCCGAGGCCATTATCCAGGGAATCAACTGCTACGGAGAAAGGGCCAGCCATCCCCACCAATGACCAACCAACTGCCATTCAAGGGGCAAGCAACCCAGTCTAATTAGAGCATTAAGGCATTCTGGGGGCAAGGCAGGAAGCAACATGTGCTAGGCAAGTCAAACCTTGATCACCATCTATCTTCTCTCAATACCTGATGGAGATGGCCCAGGACCAAACCCAAGGACCTTGGGAGTAGCAAAGCTTCCAACCCCCTGCCAACGGCCACCATCTTGGGAAGCAGCTCTTGTCGAGATGCAGCCTGGCAACAGCTCCTGCAGGGGCTACGGACACAGTTACTGAAGATTCAGAAGGGAAAGCTCTCGTCACTAACATCTTTGGCCCTGTCCAACGGTTCAACATCAGACTACTATGACTTTATCAGTGGAAGTGACGTGAAAGTAGAGACATTGCCATCTGCTTTGCCGCTGTTCCCTGAGGACCATAAGATGTTTCCATCTGACTGGCAGCTGAAACGTTTCCTATGTGTGGTGTCCCCAATGGAATGTGAGCCCCTGAAGAGCAGGGATGGACAAGGCAAACATGTCTGTTGGTATCCACAGGGCTTAGCACAGTGCTTGACCTGGGAGTATATTTAAAAATGCTTCATTCATTCATTCACTAGCAAAGAGGAAAGTAAAATCATGGCTTGGGTCTGCAAGAAAAGTGTTTATGGTATTAAAGCTCAGTTACAAAATGGTAATTTTTGCCCATGTTATGGGCAAATGACAAGCCAGGGCTGGGGTCAGAGCTGGGACTGGGCAATGGGAAGATGAGGGTGGGTGAGGAGGAGCAGGCTGGATTCCTCTCCCCTCACCTCACTTCTATTCTCTCTGCTAAGGAGAACCATATTGCACCTGGGCCAGAAAGAACAGAAATGCCTCATAGGGAGTTGATAAACAAGAAACATGAAGAAATTCTTGAAGATCACCTGGCAGTTGGCCTGTTCAGGTCACCATGTCTGAGGTACTTCCCCCTAGTGGCCTGGAAGGGTGACTGCTGAGCTGCTCTCAGAGACCTCTGAAAGATTCTGCCAAGGAAGGGAGAGTCCCCATGTCCAGACATGAGGAAAGGCTTGACTCTGCGAGCTATTGACCAATGATTTGGCCTTTCGGTCCCTGGCAATGTTCTAGAGCTTATTTTAAAAGGATGGTTTGTGATGTTTTAGAAAGGGTGACTGCTGTCCCCACATCCCAGGATGGCTTCATGAATGCCTCACTGCTCTGTTGACTTTTTTGATAGGGTGACTAATCTGTGAAGTGATGGGGATGCTAGAGACAGAGAATGCCGGATCTTGGGTAAGCATTTCATAAGATCGCTCCTGATATCCTACAGATGGGAGGGAGCCACGTGGGCTAGAACAGAGGGGCCAAACATGCATGCCACCCTCAACACTCCCAAGCGTGGGCTCACACCAGATTAAAATGTAATGGGGAAAGATTTAGCAAAATAAATACAAATACAATGTGGTCTGCAGGGATCTTTCTGTATGGTTTAGAGGCCCTTGTTTCCACCACTGAGCTATTGGAGTCTGGAGCAATTAGGGGATTTCAAACTGATTGAATGACTGGACTCTGAAAGCAGCCAAGTCATTCACAACTAACGCCAGTTCGGAGGGTGGTCTCTATGGAGTGCCTCAGGGATCTGGCCTCACACATTTCCTGTTCAACCTTTTTATTTTATTGGTGACTTACATGAAGCCACTGAAGGCTTGTTTATCATATTTAGAAATTACATAAAGATAGGAGGGATGAGATGAGACGGCCCTTGAAGTCCCTTCTAATGTTTAGATTCCTTGAAACTAAAATTAAAGTTCTGATATGATATTTGCATAAGAGACACCATAGAGAAGGATCACATTTTCCCATCTGAAAAATGAGGGATTTGGCTAGATAACCTCTGTGGCTCCTTCCATATATCTGGGGCTCCTTCCATATATCTGGGGCTCCTTCCATATATTTGGGCTTCCTTCCATGTATCTGGGGTGCCTTCCATATATCTGGGGTTCCTTCTATACACAGACAAGGATATGTATATATCAGATTAAATCAGATTTTAATCACCCTAACACTTAGCCAGATTGAAAACTAATTGGGAAAGGTTTAGCAAAATAAACAGAAATATAATGTGGCCCACAGGGATTCTTATGAGTGGTTTAGTGACCCCTGTTTCTATTTGAGTTGGACTCCACTGGGCAGGAGACTGGTGCAATTGAGTGAGAGACTCAAAACTGGTAATGACTTGACCCTGAGAGCAGTCAAGTCACTCATGACTTGGGGAGTGCATGTGTGCATGTGTGCGTGTGTGTGTGTGTGTGTGTGTGTGTGTGTGTGTGTGTGTGTTCACGGGGGGAGAGTCCATGGTACAACAGCCCATAGGTTTCTGCAAATAGTTTGTGCTTAACCAGTGTTAGTGACATAAACAAATGTCCTTCATTTCCCACCTCTTGGATCAGACCATTTTGGTCAGTCTCTGGCCAGCTAAGGAAGGGTCATTTTGAATGTCAACTTCAAAGTGCTTTCTATCCCCAGATAAACACTCTTTGTCTCTGGATAAATAGGCCCTTTGGTCTAAGAGCCTACCCAATACTTGGTCTGGAATGGACCTTTCTGCCGCTCCTGGAGGGGGGCTGCTTTCATCCATCAATGACACATCCAGTCACTCATAACCGGCCTTGTTTTCCAGCCTCAGATGGAGGCTTTGTTTGTTTGCTCTGGAAAATCTGGCCAATTTTCTCTCCTAGGCTTGTTCTTAAATATGCCCCTGACCCTTGACATTTCAGAATACACAGCCTGCTTTGCTTGAAAAATACATTTAAATAAATTAGCAGAGTGGGCTGCTGTGAGGGGGCCTTCTTGAGGCTGCACATTGAGACATTCTGAAAGGGCAAAGTTATCATCGACGATGACTGGGGCCTCAGCACAGGGAGAAAGACTGTGAACAAGCTTTACCTGAGGCTCACCCAGAAAAGGTCATCTGACAAAAGGACAACACAAAGGGAATTTGTTTTCAAATCACGAGATTAAAGAATGTTTCCCTGAAGAAAGTGTTATTCTAAAGTATCAAAAGAAGGAAAGGGAGCCCAAGGTGGGGAGATGTCAGCATCAGCAGGACATGTCCCCACTTTCTACAGCTCCCTCCCAGGGGATTAGGCTGAGATCTTGCCCTGCACACCTGGCTTTCCCTCTCATCTTCTGAACTACACCAGCACCCAAGGCAAAGCTTGACCACGAAGGGGAGGTGGGGGCTTGTTAATGGAAGAGCTAGCACCATTTCAGCAAAGAGCAGAGCCCTGGAGCCAAGTGGACCCTGGGCATAGAGGAAAGGAGACCCAGGTCGGAATTCTGGCTCTAAGCTGTGACCATGGACAAAAAGAGTTGCCCCTTGGACTCCCAGTTTCTTCATCACTAAAATGTAGACCATCACCCACAAGGACTGATGCATGTAGTAGGAGCAATAGTGGTGGTCCTGACTTTGATGGTGATGAGGGTAGCTTTGCTGTGATTTCCCATGATGATGACTCAAACAGTTCTTCCTGAAAGGAAGGGGTCTCCCAGTTAGAAGGACACTGGACTAAGCTGTAGCCAAAGGAGCTGACTTCAGTTCTGGTCTCTAGTCCTTACTGCGAGTATGACCTCAGGCAAGGAACCTCCCCTCTCTGGGTCTTAGTTTTCTTCTCTGTGAAATGGGGGACTGTACTAGTTGGCTTTGGAGGTCCTTTTCAGGTTTGAAATTCCATGATGTTGTGACATTTGAAAAAGAATTCTTGGAAACAAAAGCTATGATTTGGAGTTTCTATGTCATTAGTTGGGTTTATGCTTGGAAAACTGAAGGGCCATTGGTGGGGCTCTCCTGGAAGTTTTTGTACATGAGTTTCTCTGTTCACCTGGGACTGGCACAGACAGGTTAGTGTCCTTCTGGCCATCAGGCCTTCCTCTGGGGGCAGAGTTTGTGCCTAGAGCTGACCATTGGGCATCCAGGCCCCTGCCTGAAAGGCATTACTGAGAGGGTCTGGACCCAATCTGGTGGACGCTGCCTCTTCCTCCAGTTTCTTTTGTGGTCCTACTTGCAGTGGAACTTCCCCAGCTAGCCAGTGAGTGAGTCGAGGGTGGCAACTGCAGGATGGGTGGGCTTCATGTCCACCAAATTATCCAGGATCATTTTCTTATTTACATTTGAAAGCGCTGAACGCACTCCTCAAAATCATGGCATTGGCTCCATTTTCTGTGTAAGGGCACGGGAATCCTTAGGGAGCCACTGCTATGTAGAGGAGGGCAGGCATTGGACTTCCTGGCCAATGGTCACCAAGCAATGAGATGATGCCCTGTCTCTGCTCACCCATCTCAACTCACCGTCACGGCCCAGCTCCTCTCAGAGTCCCGTGCTCTGGCCGGACAGCTCTGCCTGCTATGCTGTGTGGGTCTTCCCTGACATCCCATCTGTGCTCAGCTCTTTCTTCTTGCCTTGAATGCTTTCCTCATTACTGGTCACTCGTTTGAGTCAGTTCAGGCCAGTCCAGATGTTGTCTCCTCTATGATGTCTTCCTCGCTTCTCTCCCTGCTCCCCAAGTCAGAAGCACACTTTCTACGCAATCAATGATCATCTCTGCTTGTCTCAAACACACATATTTTGAGACAGGGAACCTGAGTTCCAATATTGGCTCTCTTGGTGCCTTACTGTGTAGTCTTGGGTGAGTTACTAATCCCGTTGAGCCTCAGTTTCCCCTTCTAGCTCTGAAACCACTGCTCCCATGGTCCTGTTTCATACTGCAGTTACCCTCTTTGAGCAGAAGGTCTTCCATTTCTGTCCCTCTGCCTCCTCCACCCCCAGCAGCACAGCTTTGCAGAGTATGGCTGTGGTTTAGAGCCAAGACCTTGACACTAGGAACCAGAGGACCTAGGAGCACTGGCAATCTTGTTACTTTCTGCGGTTTAAGGCGACAAGAACTTTCCCAGTCCATAGAGGAGGTAGTGCACACACCCGTGGCACAAGAGGTCTAGAAGTGGGGGAGGGGATGGCACATTCCATGTGACCCCAAAGTCCTGCTCTGATGTCCCATCCTGGGGTGGAACCAACATGGCCAAGCTGGCAGAATGGAGCGCAAGCCTCTATTGGAGCAGTTCAGGGATGAACCCGACTAGGTATTGAGTCTGCTTCCCAAGGAGCAGCTAAGCTAAGTATGGAGAGTGGGCCAGTCAGTCAACAAGCATGCTGTGTGCCAGGCACCGTGTTAATGGGGATGCAGAGAAAGGCAGAAGCATGCTGCCTGCTCCCAGACAAGAAGTCGACCAGCCTCCAGCCTTGTGAGGCCTCTCTCAATCTGCAACGATGGTGGCACAGTGGTGGTAAAGGGGATGGGCAGAAAAAAGACCAATCCTGCCATTTTTGGGACACTTGGAACTTTACCTGGTCCACTAAATGTGAGGCACCTGTCCAGGGACCCATGGGGCACATGCTCCTGCATCTACCTGGACACTCTTGCTAAAATTGGAATGAGAAGCCAAGAGAAGGCTGCAGCTCTATAGCAGCCTTGGCTCCCAACTGTTCCTTGTAGAGAAAAAAAAAGATGTTGATGGAAATAGCTTTAATATGTGTCCAAGGATGGCAAGAACCATTTCCTAGGACATTTGGTTATTTAGTATTACAGAACTCACAATAAGAATTTGCAAAAAGACCTCCATGGAAAACATGGCAGCTTATGCACCAACGTCACAATCGTATACTGAGCTAAATAAGCCTCTCTCTCCAATTAAATCAGCTGCCACATTAGTGCTTGGGGACCACAATGCAGAGGGAGGCTCAAGGCAACCCAGTGAAAAATATATTAGGCAACATGGTAAAAGATAAGAAACGAGAGAGGCCCAAGGCTTCTGGCCTAGAGAGAGACATCCCACTGAGATGCCACAAACACGTGAAAGCTGAGTCGCGTGTTTTAGTGTTCCTCTGACTATTAGTATTAGCCAAGGGAGAAAGAGGGAAATCTATGCTGGCCCAAGGTTTTCCTTTTGTCTCGGAGCAAGTGCTGGGCAGGGTCCAAATGGAAGGAAAAGGTATGTGGAGGGGAAAGGGGGTCTTTCAGACCCTGCTATTGAGGATGACATTGTGTCGATTACATCAAGCCCTGGGACATTGCAGATAAAGGATGGAGAGAGAAGAGGAAGGGAAAAAGGAGAGAGATAGGGAAGGGGAGACAGAGAAGAAAACAAAAGAAAATGGGGAAAGAAGGAAAGAGGAAGGAAAGAAAAAAATGAAGGAAATGAGGAAAGAGGGGAAAAGGGAAGAAGAAAAAGAAAGAAGGGAAGAAATAAAGGAAGGAAGGAAGGAAGAGAGAGAGTCTGAATTTGTGTGACTTTGTGAGCTTGCACTGCCTGGGGAGAGTAGCAAGGATGAAGGGCGACTTGGCTACTTGGCCCTGGAACATCTGACCTTATTGCTCTAGACATTCAACCATCCTGCCCATCTAAAGTATCTCTCTACTTCAGCTCTATTGGTCTCCTCTATCCCTTGAGTATCCCTTATGTTTTCTTGCCATTGTGTTTGGAGTTCTGCTCTTTCTCCTACCTAGACCGTCCTCTTCTTAGTTTCCTCTGACTCTGGAGATCTTCCTCAGCCTTCAATGCCAAGCTCTGGCCCCACCTTCTCCACGGAGCTGTTCCTGATCAGCTCTGTTCCCCCCGGCCCTCACTCTCCTCTGAAATCCTGTCCACACCACACACAACATGTAGGAACCCAAGATCGCTGTCATGATTGGGATTTTTGAAATACATTGTTAGATGTTGCAGCCTTATGATGGATCTGTAATATGGAGTCACTTAGGTGAAGTGGTCCTAATGCTCATAAAATCCAGGAACAATGGCAGTTTGCACTTTCCCACTATCGGGAACCATCCTGATCCTGTGTCAAGATGTTGAACAATTACAGCTCCTGACTGGTCAGACTCCTGGCTGGATCACTGCTGCTGTGAGCCACTCCCAGCTGTGCATAGCCATCCCTCTGAGATACCGTGGGTATCTAGCTGGGGACTCCAGCTGCCAACCCAAACCCTTCCCCAATCTTTGGTCCCATCCAAGCCTGGTGTTGATCAGTGCCCTGGGGTCTGATTCAGAATGGCACATCCCACATCTGGAGTCAATTACCTATTCTCCACAAAGCCATTTTTAAGGTATAGAACTTCTCTGACTAGAGCCTTACTCTGAGTGTGTTCTCTTACGAGGGTCTTTGTTGCAGTACGTTTCTCCCTACCCCCTTCAAGCTGGGTGAGTTTCATTGCATCTCTGGAGCTGAACTTCTGTTAGGCTGTATTGCCATATACTCTGTATGTGTGTGTGTGTGTGTGTGTGTGTGTGTGTGTGTGTGTGTGTGTGTGCTTTTTTTGGTCTGCTTGCTGCACCTCATAATAATAAAGCTCATGTTCGTACAAGCTTCCCAAGCACCAATTTCCTCTGACTCCCCAAACCCGGGTCTTTGCTTTAATCCAAGCCGTGAGGCCAAATATAGCAATCACATAATGTCAGAGATGCTTCAATCCACCCCCTTCCTTTTATAGACTAGCTCCCTGAGCCACAGGGAGGAGGTGGGACTGATTGAATAGAACAGAGTGGTTAGGGGGGAGGCTCAGAGTTAGGAATGGAACCCAGGTTTCCTGACTTCCAGTGCTCATATCTTCCTGCTAGCCTTTGCTGCTTCTAGCTCCCACAAACAACAGGATAAATCTGTGAGTGAAATTCTATCCTGCATCTGATTCTTAGCAAAAAGGGAGAGAAAGGGTGCTAGAGTGGAAATAAGGGGGATTTTGGAAGGCAGAAGGTGGGACCTCTCTCTTAAAATCTGAGACAGAAGGGAGAGGCAAGCCAGCCCTAATCTGCCATGTCCCTTGGATTTGGGAGAACAAATTTAAAGGCTTCAGAGAAAGGATCAGTTGAGAAGGTAAAGGACATTCCCTTTCAGAGAAAGGAAAAGATTGCCCAGAGGAAGCCTGCCCAGGAAGCCTAGGAAGCTGTCTGGAATGAAATTTTGGATAAATAAATAAAAAGAATTCTGTTAAGATAGAAAAGGGGGGATGTGTCTAAAGAGACTGGTGTGGATGCACGGGGAACTCAGTGGACAATTTAGAGTTTAAAAAAGCGTGTCCAGAAGATGGAAGCAAGGGTTTGTAATGAGGAGGAATACACACACGGAGCATCGGGCACACCAAAGCCTGACATGAGCTGAGGCTCACAGGAAAAGTAACAATGACTTGGAGGAATTTTTAGCCAAAGAAGCAACGTTCAGTGTGGATAAGGTGGTGATAATGAATTATGGATGCAAGGCAGACTCACTCAAATCTTGGTATGCTTTGGCTTTCCCTAGCAGAGATGATGCTCTTTGGCCTGGAGAGAGCAGAGATGGATAATAGGTGATTGGTAGCCAAGATAAATTAGCAGAGAGAAAGAGAACACAATCTGCCTTTACTGAGTTAACGCCACCAGACTAAGATGAACTATATCCTCAGGTACTTGGGGGAAAATCCTACAACAAAGTACCTGGAAGATGGGAGTGCTGAGTTACTTGAAATATCCTAAGCAGTAATAGTACTGCAGAGTGGAGAAAGGCCAATGTCATTCTGATTTTCCAAAAAAAAAAAAAAAACGAAAAGGAAAAGAGTATATAATTAATGGACTAGTAATCTTGACTTTGATTTGGGACAGCATTCCAGAGGGTTGGTCTAGAAAAGCAAGCCATGATCAAAATGCAACATACTGGCTTCGTCAAAATGGCTTCATGTTGGGATAACTTCATTGTCTTGTTTTATGGTGTTCCTTGGCTGGGAATGCTAAGCCTTAATAAAGCATTTGACAAGGTCTCTTGTGTTATTATTATTGTGGAAGTGAGGGTGAGATGTAGTCCCAGTTTGGTGGATTAAGAAGTGGTTGAATGATTAGCCCTAAATAACAATCATTAAAAGAGCAACTAGGTGGCACCATAGTGTAGAGTACCAGGATTAAAGTCAGGAAGACTCATCTTGAGTTCAAATGCAGCCTAAGACACTGGGCAAGTCACTTAACCCTGTTTACCTCAGTTTGTCATCTGAAAAAAAAAAATGAGCTGGAGAAGGAAATGGCAAACCACTCCAGGATCTTTGCCAAGAAAACCCCAAATGGGGTTATGGAGAGTCAGACACAACTGAAATGAGTAAATAGGATAATCCTTAATAGTTCAATATCAGCTTAGACAGAGGTCTCCAGGAGAGGATCTCAAGGATCCACATTTGGCTCTGGGTTTTTATGCATTTTTACCAGTGATTTAAGGCTTAGATGGCATACTCATCAGTTTAGAAGATGCTACCAAGCTGGGAAGGGTTGTGAACATGATGGGTGACAGAGTCAGGAGCCAAAAAACTCTTGACAGGCTGGAGTGTCAGACTAAATCTACTGAGATTAAATTCAATAGGGAAAAATTTAAATAAGTTTTTATATTTGGGTTCCAAAAATTAATTACAGAGGTCTTTGGGTAAAGGCTAGATGACTGACTACCTGCTGGGTTCGTTATGGGCAGGATGCCTATTCAGGGATGGATTGGACCAGATTGTCCACTGCAACCCCTTTGGCTCCATGGATCATGGGACACATATGACCTTACCTGTACTGCCAGAGGCTTCTTCAGGGTCCCCAGGCACCCTGGGTCTCTTGGAGTACCAGCTATAATTTTGGGAAGAGGTTGAGCACAATGAGAATGTGGCCCCCATTACCTCAGGAGATCTGAGAATGCTGCTGGGGGCTCATGGGGGGGTTTGGGAGGAGTCTGGGGTGCAAGAAACTCGTCAGGAGGGTTTTTGAATTCTTGGAGATTCCAAAAATCCTGCCTGTGAAGACTTTTTTTTCTATCTTCCCCTGGTCCCCCTAGGGCACCATTTTGATTCTACCTTCACTGCCTTCATTTTGCTTGCTTCGGCACAGTCCCTGTGGCTCCCACAGCCTTTGGGTCATCAGACTCTCTCTCCTCTAGCAGGTCATAATTTGGATCATTACCTTTCCCTGATGGACAGGGATGATGTTTCCACTCTTCCTGAAATGATTGCTGGGCTCTTGGCTCAAGGACAGAATGAGGTGATTCCTTTCTCTCTCTGCAAGATCACAGCTTTAGCCTTCTTCCCTTCCTTTCTCCCTCCCTCCCTTCTTTCCCTGCCTTCCTTCCTTCTTTCTTTCCTCTTTCTCACCCTTCATTTCCTCTATCCTGCTTCTCTTCTCCTCTTGATAACTTCATTTCCTATCTCTATTTTTGTTCCCTAATTTTCTTTGTTTCTTCTCCGATACACAATGGACCAGAGGTACACAACATTCTGCTGAGTATGCCAAGCTGCTAGTCATTGCCTTCAAAATGTTGGGAATGGAAGTCAGGCACTGGAAGGTCTTTCTGATCCATAGGTTTTCCCTTCTTCATCCACAATTTAAAGACCCATCTTTTATTTATCCTTAAAACACCCTGTCTCCTCTTCCCCACTGTAACATCTAGTTCAGAGGAAGGAAGCATCTCAGAGCAGACTGTTAGAAAAATTCCTAGCAGCAGTTGAATTTGTTTAGCCTACTAGGCAGTTTCCCAGATAGATCTTTCTAACCTAGGGCATGTGTGTAGCTCATCCCTTACCTGCCATAAGTCTATGAGGCAAATGAGATTTCTCTAATGTGCCCTCCTGCTAGGATAAAAATAGAAAGGACTCAATCTTTGTGGTTGATTTCTACAGGAGGAACCTGCTGATAATCACCTAAGAAGTGAAGGCTAGGGTTGGGTTCAATACGACAATAAGAGTGGGTGTTATTTGGCTCCCTCTGCCCTTCCTCTTCTTACAATGCCATGATAGCATAGAACTATTGTTTCAAATGGTACTGCCTAACAATACTCAATGTAAGCTTGTCTCCAATGCTCACTGGGGGCAATGGCCTCTTGGCAGGATGCTTTAGAGTTAGCAGTCATAAATAATGATGATGGTGATAGTAATGATGGTGATGGTGGAGAAGCAGAAACAGAAGAAGAAAAAGAAGAAGAAGGAGAAGAAGAAGAAGAAGAAGAAGAAGAAGAAGAAGAAGAAGAAGAAGAACAAGAAGTAGTAGTAGTAGTAAAGGCTTTTGTAGAACAATATCTTTGTAGAGAATGGGGGCCCAATTCAATTTGAGAACCATTGAGTAAATACAAGGCCCTGTGCTAGATACTAAAGGGATAAGGGCAAAGATAAAATGGTTTTTGCCCTCAAGGAGCTTCTAATCTGTGAGGAAAATCTCCAGAGAGTTGTAGGGAAACCTGAAGGCTTGGAGAGTCCAGAGTTCAAGGGAGAGGAACATGGAAGGGGAGGGGAAGGAGTTGATGAGACATTTTTGTCTCCTTTGAAACTTCATCTTTGTCTAATCTGACCTGTCATTTTGGGAGGTGCCCCATTGTGACATTTTTGCCAGCTAGGAGTCAGAAACTGCAGACAGATTTCACCTTGATCAACTCAATTTCATGGAATTTGAGAGTTAAGAAGGACATCAATCACCTTCTAGCCCAACCCACAGCATGGGTAGATTAGCTTGTGAGTATTGATTCTTGCAGCAGGTGCAGACATTCCACCCTTAGTTTGAGTCCTTAGAGAAGGTATACATGTTCTTGGGCAGCTTCCAATCTAACCACATGGAGGCTTGGTGAGCATACTGCTGGCCATAAGAGGCCAGATATTGTGTGGTGATGAGTGCTCTGGTTAGCTGCAGAGCTAATAAGATTGATGATTCAGGAGTTCAGTGCTGAGCCAGATCTGAATGTGAATACAAAAGGAACAACACATCTATATCTGTCTCTTTCCTTGGAAGCTTCTAGTGAGGAACGTTACTTTGAATTACTGGATGGGGAAGGAGTACCTGGCTGAATTCTACCTGGCCACCATTTGTCTGTGAGCACATGGTAACTCAGTTTCCTTTGTGTGTACTCAAAATCTTGTGGAAGTGAATGTTGAAAACTAAAAATAAATAAATAAATCATTAAAAATTTTTTAAAAGTTAATGGAGTTCAACTAATTGAATATTTAAAGAGATTTTATTTTCTCTCCCTCCCTCCCAACTTCCACTCCCTTGAGAAAAGGGAAAACAAAACCCTTGTTAACAAAAATACATCATCAAGCAAAAGAAATTTCCACATCAATCATGTCCAAAAATCTGAGCCTCCTTCTTCATACTGAGTCCATCGCTTCTCCATCAGGAGGTGGGTAGCATTGCCAGCTTCAGTCCTATGGAACTGTCATGAGTCACTGTGTTGATCAGAGCCTTGATTCTTTCAAAGACAGTGCTTTACACAGTGTTGTTGTTATTATGCCAGTTGTCCTGGGTCTGCTTCTCTTAATCTATATCACTTCACATGAGTCTTCCCGTGCTTTTCTCAAACCATACCTTCTATCTTTTCTCACAGGGCAGTAATATTTTATTACAACTAATGTTTGGTTGTTAATGAGGAGTATACCAGTGGGGCCTAACAAGTGACTGTAATTGAAAACAGTCCCTTAGAATTACCCCTAGATGCACCAGCAGAGAAGTAGTCAGTGCCCTTTGGGGAACCTGGCCAGCCAGGAATGGAGATTGGGGAAGTGGCCGTGGAAGGGGCTGAGATATGCTACAGCCTAGGGGCTCATCCAAGAGAATTTGGAGGTGTGGCCATAACAACCTCCTGGGGAGTTTCTCCATCCAAGCCCTTTATACTAGAATACCTTAGTCCCAGGAATCTGCTAAAGAAAACTTAGCAGTTTGCTCCTCATTTCCTTGAGAATATAATTGGACAATCTGTTTTCAGGTGAATTTCCTTTAAAAGTCAGACCAATTCCTTTGAGGTCCCTTTTGCTTGTTTGAACACCTTATACTAATATCTGCTGTATTATTGTACCTAGTGTAAGTGTGGTAGTTACTAAGAGAAGTATGGAATGTGAATCTCTGAAGTGCTAGTGCTGAGCAGGTTGCCCAGAGCACACTATTACAAACAGTCAGAATTGCATGAGGTCACAAATGTTTTCCCTTCTTTTTACTTTTAAACAAACTTAGATTGCAGGTTCCCCACCCCTGGTCCAGTCAGTTTTCTGAGAACCATATGGTCTTCATATCCATAGGATGACCTTTGTCTGCTGCTGGAGAGATCCTGAGTACCCAACACCACTGCTTAGTCCCTTTTGTGAACCCCGTGCATGGGGGGAGGGTGAGGCTCATTGACCCTGTTTTCTTCCTTGTTGAACTTAACCTGCTTGTCTCAGGGAGTGATGAATTCAATGATTCAGAAGGAATTCCCTAGGTGTCACTCAAGAGACCAAATGAGAAAATGTGGGTTCTCTATATTATTTCATGGATTCAAAGAATTTTGGCGTGAAAGGAAGGAAAAAAAGAAAGAAGTAAATTAGTATTTATTAAACACCCATTATGTTCCAGGCACTGGGCTAAGAGCTTTACAATGAAGATCTCATGTGATCCTCATAGTAGAGAGGTTCTATTATCATCCCCATTTTACAGGTGAGGAAATTGAATCAGAGAGAAGTGATTGGCTCAGAATCACACAAGTAAGTGTCTGAGGCTGGATTTGAACTCAAGTCTTCCTGACTCAAGGCCCAGCATTCTAGCCACTGCACCCTAACTCCCACATATGTCATGGGACATCTGGGGGTGCCTTGTCCAGTTGGAGTCTCCATATGTTTTAGGGATCCCTGGAGCATCACATTGTTTCTCATATTCAACTTGCATCCCCAAGAATTTTTAGAACCCTGCCTCTGCCTGTCTCCTCCATCTTTAGGGTTAAGGTGACTTCTGTACCCCAGTCCAAGACTTTGCATTTTTTGCCTACTGAATTTCATCTAGCCTTTTGGATCCTAACTCTGTCCTCTGGTGGGTCAGCTCTCTCTCTTAGCCTGTATCACTGCTACCTTTGGTGTTCATGTTATTTCAGTTTTTTTCCAAGTTATTTATAAACCTGTTCAATAGCTGAGGCCACAGGCTCCCCATCCCTGGCTAGAGTCAGGAACAGACCCTCAGGGGGTTTTTAGCTGGAGCCTCCAGTTGTGACCGCTTGGACTCTGGTTATTCAGCCAGGATGGGCTTCCTCCAACCACATTGTCATCTTTCCCAGGGATAACAAACTCACAGGGAAAGGAGGCCACTAAGCCATATGTGGGATCCCTGTGGGTCACAGATTGACTTAGAAAACCATGGATTAGCATTATGTGTGTTCCCCTGTATTTTAATGTATTTTGTAAACATTTCTTGATTCATTTGCCTCTGGTCCTGAGGGCACCGTTGATCTAGTCCGTGGGGCTCCATCTTTTCCTCAAGAGGACCATGGGATGCTTTTTAAAACACTTTGCTACAACGTCTGTAAACTGTCCATACAGTAGTTTAATAGTCTTGCTGAAGAAGGAAATCAGGTTAAGTTGGCCTGACCCCCATTGTCATTCTGACTCTAGGTCTAGTGCTCTGTCCATGGTGCTAGGCATGTCTTCAGGTAAATACTGGGTTACTGTTGGCTGGGTATGTTGTAAAGGGCCTGGTCCAAGCTGGGGTTGGACTGGACAGCGCTGAGGACCGCCCCAACTTTACATGCTCTTATTTTGTGCGGGGCAATGGGATATCTGCGGCTCAGCTCAACGGCCACCTCCCACGTGGAGCCTTTCTTTGAGTCCTCAGAGACTCCTGCCTTCCCTCCCACCAAATTGGCTGAGAGCTACTTTGGCTCTAATTTGTGAGACTTATATATGTGGACATGTCCTCCTGTATAATGCGAGCTTCCTGAGGGTCAGGATGGGTTTGATTTCATCTTTGTAACCCTCATACCTAGGTGTCCCATACTCGCTGATTAATTGATTGATGGCAGCATTTTGCTGTGAGGCCTTGGTGCTGCTTCATCTGCCCCTGAAAATGATCTCCTCTCTAGCCTTTGATGTTTAATTAGTGCTTGTTAATTAATGATGGTCCTGCCATCACTCTAGTAAAATCTCTCCCCACTCCAGTCTATCCTCTGTTCTTGATGAAGACTCCTCTTTATTGTTCTGAACGATGGGTGCCCCTGTAGGGGCAGCTAGGTTGTGCAGTGGATAGAGCACTGGCCCTAAGTCAGGAGGATCTGAGTTCAAATCCGACCTCAGACCAAACGCTTGAGACTTACTAGCTGTGTGACTGTGGGCAAGTCACTTAACCCCACCCCCTAACAAACGAAAACAAAAACCAAAACCCACAATGGGCGCCCCCCAAGGCTCTCTCACCCCAACCAGCTCATCTTGGTATCAGCTCCCATCAGTGAAACTTCTCTTTCAGGACATATCAAGGAGCATGGCTATATCATTTACAGGGATAGAATCAAAAGTCCCAAACCATAGCTGGCTTCCCTAAGGGATCCCCCAATTAATCAGGGAACTCTCCTGATGCCTTCCTCCCTGTGCCTGGAGGCAGAGCCCTTAGCATCAACCTGGGGCTGCCCAGGGATCTGGGCCCAGAGGGATTCACTTCTCAGGTGGATCAGCTCTGTGGACCCTTTTGGGCCTTCCCTCCCTGGGAGCCCTGAGTAGCCTTGGAGAGTAACTTTTATCTCAGTTTAGGGATGGAGTGGGTCTGCAGAAGGCTTTTTGTTTACTTTCTGGCACAGCCATCAGCTCCTGGTGTGTGTCTACATGTATATGTGTGTATGTGTATGTATGCATACATGTGTGTGTATGCATGTGCACATATGTTTTGTGAGTGTATGAGGGACAGAGACAGAGAGACAGAATTTTCCCAGGCAGGGGAGGAATTTCCCTGTGCATGGAATCTTGCGTGATAGGTGTCTGGAAAGTTGGTTCACTTCATTTCTTTCCTACAAAAGCTCATTCTATTTGACAGCAGATGCAGAGAGAGCACACCCCAGCCTGCCTCCCCAACACTGGTTTTCAATCCATGACTGACCTGCCTTTCTCCAAAGCTTTAATTAATCAGTTACTTTGCTGGGTTAGTTCAAGGCCAGAGGATGGGAAGCTCTGAGCTAGCCCCATGTGGCCAGACTCTGAAACTTTTTGAAAGCTCTGATTTAATTAAAATCTGACCATTCTCTTTTGGAGCAGGGAATGTCTGTGGGTATGGAATCATAGCCCTGCAGGGGACATCACACATACCCAACTATATCTCTTTACAGAGGAGACAACCGAAGCCCAGAGAGAGCCAGAGGTGCGCCCAAGGTCACACAGCAGTGAGGCCAGTTCCGACCTGGCCTCGGAAAGCAGACCTGGGGCTCTCGCCATCGCTCTGCACTGTCTCTTCAGCATTTAGCCAGGGTGGAATGGGCTCCCGAGGTACCTGCTCAGTGGGAGGGTCTCTGGACCTAAGAATCCGTTCCACTGGAGCACCTTGGGGCTGCTGGCAGGGTCCTGGCCCTCCTTTCCTTTCAATGCCAGGGGCTTGACAGGAGCACTGGCTTTGATGGGAGCTAGGGGGCCTCTTTTGATGTAGCTCTCTGTCCAGATCTCTCAGATTTCAGAGAATAGACAGACACTCACAGAGAACAGGCAGCATTATGGACATTTAGGGATGGTCTGGGTGGATGGGAGAGTTATCACCGCAGGAAGGGGCACGGCTGAGGCCACCTTTGGGGGAGGCTTTCTGGGTCACTTAAAAAGAACTCTCGGGCCATGGGGGGCCCTGGCACTCCGAAGTAGAGGCAGGGCTCCTCTGTCCAGGAAATGCGGAAGAGGATGAGTTGGGAGAGAGTGATTGACTGGGATTCCACCAGGGGGCAGTGTGTGGTAACAGCCCTAAAAGGTTCCTATGGGGATTTACACCCACCATCTTGTTTGAGCCTCACGCCAGCCCTGTGAGCTTGCGCTCTGTACTGTAGGGATCACTGACTCCATTTTATCCATGAGTTCCCTAAAACTCAGAGAGGATGTGACTGCTGGTCTCATAGCTACTCAGGCAAATTTGCACTCAGGACTGACTGCAGGGCACTGTCCACAGCACTTCTGACGATCTGAAAAGGAGCGTCTGGAGAAAGAGAATTCTCCTGCTAAGGCATGCCAACTTTGAGATCCCTTTCCATCCCATCTCCTCCAGCAGACATCCCCCTGCCATCCCTCTCTCTCACTTATCCTCAATCTCTTCCTGTCTGCTGGCTCTTTCCTTCCTGCCCACAAACATGCCCATGTTGCCTTCATCCTGAGAAACCCTCACTTGACCCTTCAATCCCCGCTAACTACCCTCCTATATCTCTTCTCCCTTTATAGCTAAGCTCCTCCAAAAGGCTGTCTACACTAGAGGCCTCCACTCTCTCTCTTCTCACTCTCTTCTTAACCCCTTACAATTCAGCTTCAGACCTCATCATTCTACTGAAAGTACTCTCTCCAAAGTGACCAGTGGATTCTTAGTTGCCAAGCCCAATGGCCTTTTCTCAATCCCCATTCTCCCTGACCTCTCTGAAGCTCTTGAAACTGGTCACTCTCTCCTCCTGCATCCTCTCTTCTCTCTCTAGGTTTTCAGAATGCCTCCTTTCTTTGTTCTCCTCCTCCCTCTCTGACCACTCCTTCTCTGTCTCCTTTACTGGATCCTCCTTCAGATCATGCCTTCTAACTATGAGTGTCCCCCAGGATTCTGTCCTGGGCCCTCTTCTCTTTTCCCTCTAAAATCCTTCACTTGGGGATCTCATAAGCCCCATGGATTTAATTATCATCTCTATGCTGATGATTCTTAGATCTATCCATCCTGCCCCTATCTCTTTGCTCACTTCCAATCTCTCATCTCCAACTGTCTTTTAGACATCTCCAACTGGATGCCCAGTACACATCTTAAACTCGATATGCCCAAACAGAATTCATCATCTTTCCCCCTAAACCCTCCCCCTTCCTACCTTTCCTATTTCTGTCAAGGGTAACACCTCCCTCCCAGTCCCTCAGGCTCCCACCCCAAGTAATCCTGGACTCCACACTATCCCTCAGCCCCATATTTATGCTATGGCTAAGGCCTGTCAATTTCACCTCTTGTAGCATCTCTCCAATATGACTCCTTCTCTGACCCTGCCCCCCCCCCCCCCCCCCCCTCCCCCCCCCCCCCCCCCCCCCCGGTATAGATCCTCATCACCTCACACCTGGAGTATTGGAATAGGTGTTGGTGAGTCTGCCTGCCTCAATCTCTCCTCCATCCAGATCTAAAGTGATTTTCCAAAAGCACAGTTCTGACCATGTTACTCTTATATTCCCCCTTCAATAAACTCCAATGGCTCCCCATTGCCTCCAGGAAATACAAAAGAGCCTGTTAGATTTGAGGCCCTACCATATCATATATGGTGATTTCTTACGACCTTGTGGTCCACTCAGAACCCTGGATCTTTTGCAGAATGACAGTTGGAGATGTCTAAAAGACAGTTGGAGATGTTAAATATGAGGTCAGCAGAGAGGCTGGGACAGGATGGATAGATCTGAGAATCAGTCATTATAGAGATGATCATTAGAGAATGGCTCACACTTAGACAGTTGCTGAACTGGGATTCAAACCCAGGTCCTCTGATTCCCAATCTGATAATCTTTCTGCTGCACCATACTACCTCCTCCAGGGGAGAGAGGGCTCTTGAGGAGTTCAACCCTCTCCAAGAAATCCCCTAAAAGGTCATGATGCTGCATGGTATTTAATGGTCCAAGGTTTCTGTTTGGCCTCATCAATTTGGGTGACATTATGTTTTGAAGGCAAAGAATGAGCAAGCAAGCCCAGGAACCTCAGCCTGACAATCATTGCCCAAAGTGTGCTGTGGTCCCCAGCGGAGTCAGGCCAGGGCAGGCGCATACACAGCCTCATCAGGTCACTCTTCAGCTTGGGACTCATCGCCATGTTGCTCTGCACACATCTGGGATATGAAAGGCATTGGCCTCTCAGATTGCTCTAGTATCTTTGCCAAGAAAACCGCAAAAGGGGCCATGAAGAGTCAGACACAACTGAAATGACTGAACAGAGTCGGTGACCTGGCCTGGTTCTCTTTGCTTTGGCCAACCTGATAGACACCTGCTGCCAAGGCCTTACCCTTTTGGGGCCAGACACAGTGAGGATACCTGATAAGCACAAATGTGGAGCCTGGGGAGGGTGGGCTCAGAGGTGACTTCCTGGAAGAGATGAGGTTTGCACTCAGGGCTCTGTACACTGAGGGCTGCCAGCTAAGGCTTCTGTTCACACCCCTCTGTGGACTGAGGCATTTAAGTTGAACCAGGCATTTAAGGGCAGCAATGAAACTGTGTCCCTCTCATCTTTGAGTGCCCAGAAAATGCTGGAGTTTCCTAAGGGCCCAGTCAGCCCTGCTTGGGGGACACCAAAGTGCTGTTCCCCACTTCTAGTTGGTCTTGAAAGCCAGCCTTCCTGGAGCCTGGGGGTCCATTCTCCAAGCCTGACTGGGATGGGCCAGGGCCAGGTCTGGGAGGACAGCTGCTGCCTGCCTTTCCTCCCTTGTGCCTCTCCAGCAGGGTTGGGCTGGACGTTGCCGGCTCCCAGCATCTGTTCCTTCCCTCCTGGAGAAGGGGGCGTGTGCCTATTGTCATGATGCTTGGTACATATCTTTATGACTCCTAGTACATGAAACAATGGCGAACAGAATGTTCAGAGGAAAGCCTCCAGGGAGGCCATCAGCTAAGCAGAGAAACGGAAGTCCATCTGGACAAGGCACAGCCCAAGATAGAAAGGGTGTCCTGCAGGATGCTCTCCCGCAGTGAAAATTAGTGAGGGCCAGAGAGGAGAAGACGCTGTGGCCGGGAGGAAGGAGGGCCAAGTGCAGGGGCCTGGTTTCCAATCCTGTCTTGCCACTAAATGCCTGGTGACCTCACCTTAGACCTCAGTTTCCTCATTTGTAAAAAAAATAAATAAACAAATAAATAAATAAAAAGGCGGGGTGGGGCTTGGATGAGAAGCTTGTGGTTGTTGGACTGCTGGCCAGCCTGGGAAGGCAACAATAACAAGCATTTATTAAGTGATTATCATTTACCACTAGAAAGACAAATTTAGGTAGAAAGAAAGACAGGTCCTCCCTTCAAGGAGCTTACATTCTAATGGGGGAAGACAGCACATAAATGGAAGCTGAAAAAGGGGAGGGGTACTGAAGACAAAGACCCCTGCCCCAGGACAGCTTGCTGAGGAATGGCCTCAGCCACACCTGGTTTCTTCTCACCAAAGGTAGAGCTCCATTATTTGAGTTCGAATGGGGAAGGGGGGCATGCAGCATGCAGCAGCAGGTTTGGGGGACATCCAGGGTGGGATTCCTCACCTCTCCTGTGCTCTGAAAATGTGCCCCAAAGGTCCTCTCCTGGACCGTGGGGAATTCGATGCTTATCCGGGATGAGTCAGTCCAACTCCATGGCTGTGCCCCTAGCAAGATGCCAAGGGGATCCCAGGGACATCATCAGAAGAGGTTGGGGAATATGGTAATGGCGTGAAATCCTCTGGTCCTTGCCTCCATAGAGCTCTCAACATGATAGAGGGATAAGGCACCAGCACAGAAATAGCTATGTGGGCAGTGGTGGTGGTGTGCGGGCAAACAAGTGCTTGAAGTCTCAAGGTGGGGCTATTCTGACAGCGGGGATCAGAAAAGACTTTCTGAGGAGGTGGCTTTGGAGCCTGGTTTTAAAAGATGGGAGGAACTTCTAAAAATGGCACAGAGTGAGCAAAAGCCCTGAGGTAGGAGAGTACAGAGCAGTTTTGGGTCAGAGACATCCCACTTGGCAGGAGTGTGGAGGGTGATCTGGGGAGCAAGTAGTGGAAAGGGGCCTCAAAACCATAAACCTCACCAGCTCTCCCAAAGGTGTGATATGTTTTCCTTTGCCAGAGAAAAGGGAATGTGCTTTCTTAATAGCCTGACTGCAGACTCAAGGCTCCTCAGCATCCTGGCTCCCTTCTTCTGGACCCTCTCTGGCTTATTTGGATCCTTCCCAAGATGACGTGCTGCTCCAAAATGGAAAAGTGGGATCTGACTAGAGCAGGCTAGGGGACTGTCACCTCCTTATTCCTGACAGCAATCTCTCTTTGTAGAGCTTTGGGTCACCTTAGGTGTGGGGGTTTTTCAGCTGCCATATCAGACTATTGACTCATACAGAGTTGGGAGTCCCCTAAAACCCTTGGATTATGTCCATCTTCCCCAGCATTATAGACATACATTCCTAGGAAAAACCAGGTATGAAGCTTTCTGGGGGCCAAGGAGACTGGCTGACAGGCATGTGGGCAGAGGGGCAGACAGGCAGAGTACTGAGCATCCCCACAGGGCTCCCGTTCCTGTCAAGGGGGACACCCCAGACTGAGTCTTTCCTGTTGTACCTTCATGTTTCCACTGAAATGCTGAGTGTCCATGATGAAATATGTCCTTTAATCTCCTGAACTTGGACTCAGGCCAGAGCCTTGTTGGATCAGGGCACAAGTTCAGACTTGGAGCCTTAGACCCAAACTTTCAAATTCCTTCCCCAGTGTTGTGACAAGGTAACTAGTGAGAATAGAGGTTGGAGAATAACCCAAAGCATAATGGGAGCTCCTGACCTGATGTGGAAGGCTATATGTGGGGTACATGGGGTCCTCAGGGCTGAAAGGGTTCATTCCTCCTGGGCATGATCTCTGGTCCAGGTGCTGAGGCTGCTGGAGGTAAGACAATTACCTCCATAATTAGTGTTGGAGTCCTGGCTACTTCTCTAAACTGACACACAATGCCATGGAAAGGGGGTTCAGGAGATTACAAGTTCATGGAATTGGAGAAAATCCAGGCTACTCTTTCATGTTATGGATGAAGAAATGGAGGCCTGGGTTGCTTTACTGAATCACACGATCTCAGAACTGCAGAAAACCTCAGTCATAGCCAGCCAGTGACATAGACCAGGAACCCTTTGGCAGAACCTGGAGCCCTGAGTGTGAGGAGCAGGGAGGCAGATGTGTCTGGATGTAGGGGAGAGCTTCCTAGCCCAAATGTGGGGCAGGTGATCTCAGGTGGCGTTACAGTAGGGCTGCAGCAAAGCCTAAGCTGTGTGCTTGGGTGTATGGCAGGAGACCTTTCAATGGCTTCTACATTTCACCTGTTCACTGCATGTTCTGAATGTGCCATTTTTCACATGCTATCTGAAGGTGGGGAGGAGGGATGCAATTAGTGCAGTAGGATGGTTGCCATGACAATGGAGCTTGGACATAGGTTGAATCTGGGCAACCTGCAAGCAAGAGCAACCAAGGGGCGACATCTGGGAGAGTCCTTTGAGTGGCAGATCAGGAGGGTCCAGGGAGGGACAATAGCTGGGAATATGACAGGATAGGAGGACGACCCGAGGCAGCTGGATGTACATGGTGTTTAGAAGGGCATGTACCAGGGGATAGGGGAGGGGAGGGCTGTGGATATGAGAGGGGCACACAGGAGCTGGGCCACTCCCCATAGTGTTAGAGCTTGTGCTCTAATCGGCTTTCCAAATCAGCCCAGGTTTCTCTCTCACTATCTGTGGCTACAATAGAATAGGGGATCGGGAACATGGTGGCTTGGTATAGTCAGCCAAATACCTGCCAGCCCTGGTATGGAGGGGGTGCTAAGGTTTCCAGAGATGGAACTGATTAGTCCCTGAATGAATCCCTCAGGGGAGACACTGGGTGTCGGTAAGAGTTGGACGAGTCAACGGGAGCCCCTTTGAAAGGAGGCTCATGACTGGCCAGAGCTATGTCGGAAGGACCAGGGCTCCAAAACTAATCACAGAGGTGATTGTCTTACCTCCAGCGGCCTCAGCACCTGGACCAGAGATCATCCCCTGGAGGAATGAACCCTTTCAGCCCTGGGGCTCCCATGTGCCCCACATATGGCCCTCTATGTCAGGGCTTCCATTATGCTTTAGGTTACTCTCTGAGCTGTATTCTCACTAGTTCTTGTCACAACACCATCATCCTCTAGTCCACCTGCCCCCAATCCTCCAGACCTAGGTAGAGGAAGGGAGGGAAGGAAGGAGGAAGGCAGATAAGGGGAGAGAAAGAGAAGAAGGGAGGGAAGGAGGAAGGGAGACAAGGGGAAAAGGGAAGAAGGGAAGGGAGGAAGGGAGATTAAGGGAGAAGAAGAGAAGAAGGGAGGGAGGGAAGGAGGAAGAGAGATAAGGGGAGAGGAAGGGAAGAAGGAAGGGAAGGAGGGAAGCAGAAAGCAAGCTCTCTATAAGTGCTAACACTGTGCTAAGTTCCAGGGCTATAAATACAAGCAAAAAATGAAGACCCTCAAGGAGTTTACATTCTAAGTAGGGAGAGAGATAACACATCAGTACATAAAAGAGAGCTGAAAGGAGGTGCAGGGGCTTGGTTTTGAAATCTAGATGAATTCAGGAACAGCACTGGTAAGGACTACACCAAACTGGATTAGCCAGGACCCTCCAGCCCTAGCCAGTATCACTGGGGCTACTGCCTAAATAGAGTCTTCCTTTTGCTGGATGCAAGAGCCATAGAATAAATAGGTTACGTTGGAGGCCTATCTAGTGGGGTCTTAGCTCTGGCTCTTGCCAGGGAAATGGCACCCATTTAGCAATAGGTGTGGAGAGTCACTCTCAGTAGGGTCTGAGGCTTGCTGGGAAGGCAGTGGTTAGGTGGTGGTCTGGCTCTCCATGTGCTGGGCTGAATTTATAGATGGCCCCACAGTGGTAACTCCCTCCAGTGGTGGTGAGGGAGGATGAATGCTGAGGGGAGAAGTACCTCTCATGTACAGTGTGCTCTGGAGAATCTTTGGGTCAAGACTAGTGTCAAAGATGTTGACCCTTCAGTCCTTGGCCTAGTGTCAGGGTATCATGAAGGCTTAGTCTCAGGTCTCCTTATTTCTGGACACTATATCTCTCTTAATGTAACCTGAGGGCCCATTAGCTCTTTGGACACATCACACTATTGACTTGTGTTGAATCTGAAGTCCATTAAGACCTCCAGGATCTTTTTCTAAGGCCATCTGCTCCTATATAGCTAGTCAATAATCATTTATTAAGTACCCATTATGTCCCCGGCACTGTGCTAAGCACTAAGGGGGTATTGGGAAAGGTGGGCTTGAAGGAAGCCAGGGGAGCCAGGAGACTGAAAGGAGGAAGGACAGCATTCCAGGCATGAGGCATGGCAGTGAAAATGCTCAGAGCTGGGAGATGGAGTGTCCTGATCATGGAACAAGATTAGATTAGATGTTGAGCTCCTTGAGGGCAGGGACTGTCTTTTGCTTCCTTTTGCATTCCCAGCCCTTAGCACAGCGCTCAGCACATAGTAAGTGCTTAATAAATGTTTATTGATTGAACAACAAGGAAGTCCCTATAACTAGATCCAAGAGCGTGTGGCAAAAAGAAGGAATAAGAAGCTTGGGAAGGTAGTGGGGGTGGGTGGGGATAGGATATGAAGGGATCTCAAAGCCAACCAGAGAATTGTGCATTTTATCCTAGACATGAGAAGGAGACACTGGAGTTTCTTGGGGAAGAGGGTGTGTGACATGGTTAGACATAGCCATCCTCCTCCTTGTGGGGCTTAGGAAGTTGGTTTTTTGAACCCAACTGGGAGGATTTCTATTGATCCCTACTGAATGTAATATTATTTGATATGGACCGATTTTCTAGCAGGTTGAGATTGCTAGAGTTGGAAGTGACCATCCGTGAAAAGAGTCCTCTGGGATATTTCCTTGACTTGAACTCAGGGATTGGATACCCTGGGAAATGACTATCCTAAGTTGGATGTACTCTATGGATTCCTGCTGTTAGAACCACTTCAGTAAGTACTTTATCTTTGAACTAATTATGGCAAGTTCCCGACAATTAAAGGTGAACCTATTGGTGGGGGCTTGTAGAATAGAGATGACAATAACATCTGCCTCCCAGGGTTCTTTTGAGGATCAACTGAAATGTCACATGTAGAACATTTTCCCAACCCCTAGCCCAGTGCTAGGCACGTAGTAAGTCCTCAATTGCTGCTTGCTGCTTTAACTAATAAAACAAAGGCAGAGTTGCATGCTAGAGTTTTGAGAGAAGTTTCCTTCCTGGCACACCCATAGAACCCCAGGTCCAACCTAAAACAAACAGACAAATAAACTCTGCTAAACCAAACCCCACTTTTAAATAGCATTTTAAGGTTGACAAAATTCTTCCCTTATGACAGCCCTGTGAGGGACATGACCTGCATAGGATCAACCCCCATTTTACAGATGAGAAAACTGAGTGGTGGACAGGGAAGCCCTCTTTGAGATGCTGATTCCAATAAATCTCTCCCAGCTGCAGGTCACCTTCCAGTTCGATAAGCATGCCAACCATGCCTTCGTCACAGTCAGATCTAAAATTATTGAATATCACATAGGCAAAGACAGAGCCCTGGAGCCATCCCCTGGAGACCGCCCTCCAGACAGACATTAATCCCTATAAAGCTCCATCTTTGTTCACCTGTTTTGCACTTAGGAGAAGCCTGGCACAGCTCTGACTGAGCGATTAGGATTTCTTAGAGGGCATTTCTAACGGGGCTGAATTTTTCTCTCCAGAAAACTTTCTTGGGGTCCAGGACTTTGAGTCTCTGGACCTGGGGCAGGGTAGGGTCAGTCAAGGGCTTTCCTGAGCAGCCTGTGTAAGTGTGTGTGTGTGTGTGTCTGTGTGTGTGTGTGTGTGTGTGTGTGTGGCACATGTGTGCATGGGAGAGGGGGCAGTGAGGCCTATATGACGGGCACATATTTGGCCTGGCTGCTGGTGGACTTGGTGACAGCCCAGCGTGGACCCTTTGGGGGTGACAGGCAGTAAATAAATCCGGGGCTGAATGATGAGCAGTGACCTTCTGGCTCATTGGAAACCTGCGCATTTAGTGAACTCCTGATTCTCTGACATGGACCCAGGAAATGTGTGGGCTTCTAGGCCGCATATTTACAAATGCGGCAGGGGCTTTCAGAGCGGAGGATGGAGCTGAATAAATGTGCCAGCTAAGAGGAGCGGCTCCCCAGGCCTCCCCAGAGCTCAGCTCATAAATAAGTCAGAGGAAGCTGTGGATTTAGCTGCCAAAAAGTGACATCCTGATGAATTTCCAAGGATGTCAATGGCGGAGATGCCAATCACAGCATTGACAGGCCTGGGGGTGGAGGCTGCGGGATAAGCAGTGAAGAAATCAGACCTTGCCCCCTGGGGGGAACAGGGGAGCCCTTCTTTTTCAGTCATTTGTTCGCTCGTTTCTACATTCCGAGATTTTTGAATCTCAGAATCGAGCGAGAGCTTGGCAGTGTTCAGTCTAACTGACACCTACTGAGAACTGCGTCTCTCGCACACCTGCCTGGCTCCCCCTCTGGGGCCCCTCCCGTTGGCTAGCTAGCAGCCTCCTTCTGGTTCTAGGTGCTACCCTGAGGGCCTGTGGGCTCTGGTGAGGAGCCCAGTAATGGTCTTCCCGTCCATCAGCAGCTAGGCTCGGTTGGCCTTTCATAAGTGTATGAAGAGGTGCAGCAAGGCAGTTCTGTGCTCGTCTGGGCAGACTGGGTGCACATTCTCCCGGGGAAGGCGGGTGGGCTCAGGCTTGGAAAACACAAGCCAAAGGTGAGCTCATGCCTGGTGGTTCCCGGGGGTCCATGTGTCCCATCAGGAAGCCCCGTGGGTGCAGGCCCCTGCCGGGAGTCAGGGGCTGGCCCCACACAGAGCTGACCCTCCCTCTCCTGCGTGTGCAGAGCTCTTCCTTGATAACTCGCTCACCTCCCGCCGCTGCTATCAGGGCAGGGGAGGAGAATCTTACCTCTTCAAGTGCCCCCGGAGTGATTCCCTCTGGGGAGATCGTCCCCACTTCACTCCTCAGCAGCCTGGGATCCTGTGCTGACTTTTGTCTAATCCGTGGGTAAAGAGGATTCACAGGACACGCCTCGAACGTCGTCATCTCTCTGTACCCAGGGGCCCCCAAAGTCATTCAAGCCTTGTTGGAACCTGGTTTGCACCTTTGATGGAGTCAGTGGAGATTTATGGTGCTTTCTGTGCTTACCTTCATTGATTGGGGAGGGACTGGAAACCCCTCCCCCTGGCAGGCAGGCATCCAGTCTCTGCTGGAAGAGACCCTGGGCACTTCCAGTCCTGCTTGCACCAAAGCCCCCTCCGTGCCAGCCCTGAGTGGTCATGGGATCGTGACATCACAGAGTCCGAGCTGTGGAAGACCTTCGGTGGGGGGGACTGGCCTGCATGCCCTTCCCATTTGAGCTTTGCATTGTGCTGAGTGCTGCCCTATCTCTAGGCCTCGGTTTCCCCATCTTTAAATCTTGGGGGTGCCACGGAAGAATCTCTGGGTCTCCTTCCTGCTCTGACAAATGCTGGGATTCTTGAATAACCTCTTCAGAGAAATTCTATTTGCCTCCTACTACCAGGGGATGTCTTGGGAGCCTTTCCCTGGTGATGCTGACAAAGGACCCCCAAAGAGGCCCATTCCTTGCAGAAGGCTTCTGGTGACCAGTGATTGGCAGGTGTGACGCTTGCACCATTTCAGGGGCTGCCAACCAGGACTGGGCTTGGAAGGATGAGGTCTCGGGGCCACTTTGAGCCTGAGTCTTCCAGTGCCCCGGCCCTGTGATTCTGATGGGCTGCCAGTGCACAGGAAGGCAGGGAGAGGCTGGTGCCCAGCCGGGCAGCTCCCTGGCACTGTCCTTGCCCTGGCAGGGTGCCCTCCAAGGTGGCAGATATCCAGTTTTAGTGGTGGGAGAGCAATTCATCTGGAGGGAGCTGGTCCTTCTATGAGAGCAGATGCTGCATGGTCAGATGAGAGGGTCATCTGGCTGAGCCAAGGGATGGGTCAGGGGTGACGATTTGGGGCTCTGCGGGAAAGGAGACCCATGAGATCCATGCAGTGGGTTTGAGCAGCCACCACAAGGCCTGGGCTTTTCTGAGTCTCCAGGGACTTGGGCTGTGACTCACCTCAGTTTCCTCCTCTGGAAGATGGGGATAATCACAGCACCTGCCTCCCAGGGTTGTCGTGATTACTATTAGTAATTATTATTATTGTTTTCATCCTGTGCCAAAGCGTGTCCTTGAGAGAACTCTGCCTGTGCCCAGCTGGGGGTCTCTGCTTCTATGGCAGCAGTGGCCCCCTTCCCTGGCCCCCTCGGCCCATCTGCTCCGGTGGGGATGAGGGTGGAGCCAAGTCTCGTAATCTCAGAATCTGGGCTTCCTGCTGGGGAGCCCTTGGGCTTCTGCAGCCTTGAGGAGCTGATGCTTCCATTTTTCACCAACACACGGCAGAAAGAGAAACGTGTTTGGAACTAGTTTCCCCATCCTCTCTGCTCCTGTGCTTTTCATAAAGGTTGCCCTGGACAATAGAGAGCTGAGCTGGCTCAGGCAATGGGCACGGAATGTTTTCTTTGACCCTGGTGCTGGCGAGGGACAATAACCAGCAAACGGGGCCTCCCGGGGGCCGGCATGGTTTCCAACATTCCTGTTTTCCGAGATGAATTTTATGCTCTGAAATGAAGTGACAATCTCTCATTATTCTGTTTCTTGCCTCGGCCACCAAGAACTGAGCTAAAAGGCCTCCTTTTCAGTCCCTGTGAGGGAGCCTTTGGTGAGAAGAATCCACCAGGGGTCCGATTGAGACACCCCTAGTTTGGGGACTGAGCCTCCCAGCCAGGTCAAGAGCAGCAGTGGGGTGGGAGCTGCTGGTTAGTGAGGGCACAGTCAGCTCCGCGGGTTTGATTGGATTGGGTTCTGCGTTGGACTTCTCACTGCCTCCCCTTCAGCCAGTCCAAAGGTCCTGCTGGCTTGGCCTGAGTGACCTGGCGGGATAAGCAATGATGCAGCCCTCGGAGCCCTGCTTGCCTGAGCCCCAGCCCCAGCTTCTAGGAGGCAGCCCCCAGGGACCTCAGACACTGTGGCCCAAATGGGGGCTGCTGCAGATGGACACTGGACTGGGGCCGGACTGCCTGGCTACTCTGGTCCTCACTGCCTCATTCAAAAGCTATTCGATGGAAGCATTTTAATGACATGAAATGACTTAATCCCCTACTCATAATGAGCCCGAGATTGCCCCAGGGGTGTGGAGGAGGGAGAAGATGTGGTGCTCAAACAGAAGGTCCCACAGCCAGCCCTGGCACAGCATCAGGGAATGGCTGAGCTGCCATCTTCCCACTTGGCCCAAGACACGCCTGGCTGGGTGGTGACACCTTTGAGCTGCATCCCAAGGGGTCCATGGAAATGTGCTGATATCTCATCGTGCTGAGCGAGCAGAGTACAGCACGCCTTTGGTCCAACAATTAAAACATCATCATAGCTGGGCTGTTCTACTAGGCCTTTCCAAGGTCATTCAGGGTACAGGAGAGCCTGGAGAGTGGACAAAGGCAGTCGCATGTCAGGCGCGGGAGGGGGACTGACTGGCCTTTGGTGAGGATTTGGATGGTTCAGAAGCCAAGGCTGACAAAGACCAAGCAGTGGGGGTTCAAAGATGTAGCATCATGGTGTAGCTATAGTAGTCATAGTAGTAGGAGGAGTAACCACTTCTAATGGGAGTACTGGTAGTCATATTAATACTACTACTGGTAGTAGTGCCAGGATTAGTATTACTAGCAGTAGTATTAGTGGTAGTACTGGTACTCGGAGTGGTAGCAATCACAGCTAACATTCCTATAACACTTTGAGGATGGCCATGCTCTTTACAAATACCTCATTTGATCTTCACAACAGCCCTGGGAGGTAAGTGCTATTATCATCCTTAATTTACAGAAGAGGAAACTGAGGCAGGTAGAGGGGAAGTGACTTGCCCAGGGTCACCCAGCTAGTGACTGAGGAAGGATGTGCACTCAGGTCTCCCTGATTCCAGGTCTAGTACTCTGACCACTGTGGCACCCCTTAGCCTGCTGTGTATTAGGGAGAGCACTGGCCCTGGAGTCAGGAAGAGCTGGGTCTGAATTCTGTCTTAGAGCCTTAGAAACCTGAGCTGTGTGACTCTGGGCACGTCACTTAAGTGCTCTGGGCTCGCCTCAGTCTCCTCCTATGTGAACCAAGGGGTTGGACTCTGTGGCCTCGAAGGTCCCTTTCAGTCCTAATTCTCTGTTCCTGTGATCCTATTACTGGAGAATTAGTGTAAGGAGCATTTCCTGACTGTTGGAGTGTCCCGGAGGAAGATGTGGCTTCTCTGGCGACAGGAGGTTTTTGAGAGAATGTTGGACCAGCCTCCCTTGCCAGGTATGTCCTGGAGGGGATCGAGCTGCAGGGACAGAGGGAGAGGCCGTCCAGGTCAAAAGGCAGGGAGGGCCTTTCAGACAGCAAAACACCTTCACTCAAAGCATCCTCTGCTTTGATCGTCTACTGCTCAGGAAACTGAGGCGCGGACTTTTCCCCTCCCAAACAGCTTTTGTTGGACAGAATGACCCAGGTGCCGCACAGAAGCCCATTGCCTACAGGGGCCGGGCATCATCTCATCCAGGCTGGTCACTTTATAGGGGAGGAAAAGGAGAAGGAAGGAGGTTAGCGAGTGGGGCAGCTGGGCCAAGCTCCCTGGGTCCCCAGCTCTCTGTCTAGACTGTGGATTTGTGATGCTTTTGTCCTTCTGCCCTTAATGTGCTGGGTGGGGGAGGGGGTTCAGAAAGATGCTGAAGCTTTCTCAGCCTCAGTTTGCCCATCTACAAAATGGATGTGAAAACAGCCACTGGTAGAATTCATTCCGCTAGCATCTGAACCATGGCTGTAAGGAGTGGATGAACAGACATGTCTTGTGCTTGGGCCATGCTCAGGGCCCTGAGAAGCTGCCTGCGTGCCCAGCCTGGAGCGTGTCCCTGGGCCCTGGGAGCCTCCAGCCTTTACCTTGTGATGTCATCTATTGCAAAATCAGTCCCAATGGGCCTGACTTTGGGGCAGTAACACAATGTTCCTCGTTGTTAAAGTCACATCACAGGAGTAACTTGGACATTTCACAAGCACGTGGATTTGAATGCCAGAAAATCCTCCTCCCCAGAGGCACATGAAAGCTGACAAAGGCTGAAAGGCTGGTGAGGCAGCTGCCCTGCAGTTGCTCTCTGCCCCTTGCTGCAACAGAGGGTCTGCCCACTGTGCCCACCCTGGGCTGAGCCCCCCGAGGCCTCCCCAGGTCTTTAAACACTTTCTCGACTGTTTTCTATCTCACTTGGGCCTCCTTACAATAGCCCAGCTTTGAGTGTCCTTGGGTACTTCACACATGCTGTGTGAAGAGATGCGTGCGGGTGGTCCAGGGCCCGTGGACTGTTCGGAAAACTGGCTGTTCTGTTAATGTGGCCGAGGGCCGAGCTCGTCTCGGGGCTTCTGACAGCCTCAGGGACGGGAGTCTCTGAGCTGATTGAGTGGTCTGGGGGCGAGGAGGACGAAGATCGAGGTGGGGGAGGGAGAAAGAAGCATCTGGTGAGGGAGCAGCCCCTGGGTCCTCCCCCAGCTGTGTTCTCATCTCCTGCTCCACAGATCAAGCCTATTGCTGACCCTGGTTTCTAGAGCCAGGTTGGCCTCTACTGCTCCATCATTGGCCATGGATTTGGTGGTCACTGTCAACCACAGATGCCACACTGGGTCAGTGGCACCTGGCCCTCTTTGAGCCCTCAGGCTCCTGGGGACCCTCCTTTCACCAGCCTGCCCAGGGGCCTCTGACTCCTAGATCCCTATCTGAGGGGCAAACCAAGGTCTGGCAGAGCAAAGTAATGCTTGACCTCATTTTACATTCAAGGCAGAAGGAAGCCCTGAGATCCAGTTTCATTCTGCCTTTTGGTAAGTTTACCCTAAATTAATAAATCAAAAGCAGAAGGAACTCTGCAATGCCCAGAATGTCTTTCCCCAAGGGACAGAACCTTCCTTCCCCAGGGAGAGTTTGGGCCCCCTTGGCACTGACACTTTCACTAGGGAGAAGGGACTGTCCACGTACAAGATCTCCCTGTGCCCTCCAGGCGATTGTGGAGATCAAAGCAGCAATCTGGGGGCCTCTCTGTTCTCTCTCACTCTTACCCCACACAGTGACCTCCTTTGGCCGGATATACTCATCCTTGTTAGAATATTTGTATTCCCAGAAATATCTCAGTGTCCCACACAAAGTAGTCACTCACCAAATCTTTGTTGAAAGATCCTTATTAGTTGACTGACTGATTTGCTGAGGGATTGTTCCTGTGGTGATGTCTTTCATCTCTCTCCATGCTCATGAGTACTCAGTGGTAGCCTGCCTTGACCGCTAGCATCCACCATGTCTCTCCAGGGTCCTGTGGGCACCTGCAGGTTTTTTCAGAGACTATGGTGTTCTGTCATTCTGCAAAACTGGGGCAGGAGTGTTGCCATTTACAAAACCTACTTTGGCAGCTGTGAGCATCTGGGGACCATTGTGTGTGCCATGCAATTTCTTAGGTAAGATACTTCTCCTTTCAACTCAACATCCACCAGCAGGGTTTGTCTAAGGTCCACTCATTTGGTGGGTGCCTGTCCAAATACATGTTACAATCTGGACAATGGGAATTTTCCATCCACTTTATTTTTCCTGTGTGGATGGTTTGGCTGATTTCTTTAAATGACCTGGAACCCCACTGAGGAGGACTCATAGTGTTCAGTGAGTTGATATAATCAATAATAAATCTAAGGAGCACTGATTAAGCATTTATCACATGCCAAGCTGTGTCGTGGTTACAGGCAAAAGCAAAGCAGTCCTGTCCACCAGACATCTTCATTCTATCAGCAGAGCTTCAATGCCACCAGAGAAAATGCCCCCATCCCTGCCTAACCCCAGAATCTTGGTGTACATCCAATGAGAAGCCAAGATAACTTTTGTGGGACACCTCTGAGGGTGCTGCTTTCACCACCTCACAATGTGACCTTGGCTCCAGCACGCTCACATCTTTGTATCTTTGGCATAAATGCAAGCCGTTTGGGGGAGGGGCTGAGATGGCTGGTGAGAGGATTCCTGCCATTCCCCTGAACCCCCTGAGGTCCAGGAGCTTCCTGACTCTGCAGTAGGACCGTCTCACTTTAGCCAAGGGCTCCAGAGACCCCTCTTCACTTTCCCTGGAAGCAGCACTTTGAAGGCTGTAGCTGCCGTCCTCCTTTAGGGCAATCTCTGGAGGACAGACAACCTGTAGGGGGATGGATTTTTGCTTCCCATATTGTGGGAGTCATTTTGTCAAGTCATTAGAAGAAAGCAAAACCATTTTTATAATTATGTGTGCTAATTAAATATAATTAAAGCCCCGTTCCACAGGGTAATTAGCTCCCAAGGGTAATTAATACCCTCCACTGCCCCAGTCATATGTACTGTGGAAGGAGATCGACACAATTTTGTAAGAATAATATTTAGATATTTGCCGCTTCAAGCATCCTCTGAAACCATCACCCGTAGGCTGGCCTATTTATTACTCAAACAGGGTTGGGACTTTAGCTGACAAAGGTAGTGCAGCAGATTGTGCAGAATGCTGGCTTTGGCATCTAAATGGAGTCCAGAGGCTGAGTTACACCTTCCTATCGGCATGACCTTGGGCAAATCGTTTCATCCCTTTGGGCCTCAGTTTCCTTACCTGTAAAATGAAGGTTCAGAGGAGACAATCTCTGAGGTCCATTACATCTCTAAATCTGTGGTGACAGCATCCCATGAAATCATCTCTTTCCTGGTCCTAGGGACACAAGACACAAGACGTGGCTTTGGTCAGCGGTAGCATTTGGTTTTAATGGAAAATTTAAATGGGAGTCTGTCTTGGGGACTGAGAGCTTGGGGTATAATGGATGGTGGCGGGTTCTCTGAGCAGGGGGAGTAAAGATGGCTGACTCCAACGGAGCCCACATGGCAGGAAGATTGGAGGTCTGTTTCACTAATCATTACTTTGTTAGAACATCACTTGCCTCCTCAAAATAAAGGGGATTGACCAGGAGATATTTCAGGCCTCCTCCTCTATCTCTAAATTTAATAGTCAGAAGGAGTCAGTGTGGTGCAACTCTGGGCTGAACACCAGGAGGCCTGGGTTCAAATCCAGATGTAACACTCTCTGAGGAACCACGGACAAGCTCTTTCAATCCCTGAGCCTCGGTTTCCTCATCTGACAATGAAGATGAGAATGCTTGTTTTAGCTAGTTGTGAGGAAAACACTGTCAACTTTCAAGCATTTTGTAAATATGAGCTGGGATTGTTACTGTTCTTTCCATTTGCTTTATCTATTTCTTAGTCATTTCAAGGGGGAACTCATACGTGGCTGAGATAGGGTTTGAAAGCATTCCAAGTGAATAGATTTACCTATGACCAAGCAAGATCTGAGTATGCTGTAAGTGATGGTCAGGACAGTGATGCCTACACCCTTGGTCTTCTCTATGGGGCAAAGGTTCTATCACCTCCTCTGACATAGGATAGGGGGCTCAAGGGCTTGGCAAGGATGCTGCCACCCCTGGAGATCTCCCTAGCTTCTCTGCCCTAGGAAATGTCCTTTGCCTATCCCACAATGTTGCCCAGGATCAGCCCTGGAAGTGAGGCTGGTCTCGCTTTCCGTGTAGGATGTCTAAGGTCTAAGGAGAAAAAGGACAGTCTCTAAGCAGGATGATTCCAGAGGAGGCTACAGGTCAACTAAAAGACAGGTGACGGGAGGCAGCCACAGGGCAGGCAGCCTGTGAACCCCAGATCTGAGGGGAGCACACCTGAGAGGCAAGCTTAAATCTGAGAAGCCTCAGAGTCAGGGGAGGTGTCGTCATTCAGCATTAGTGGCTGATGGGATGGACCCCTGGGAAGGTTTGAATGGCAGCCTCTCAGGGCCCTTAGTCAAACTTCCCCTCAGACCCAGTACTCTCCTAAGGAGCTTGGATACTTGGGCATGTCTGAAATCTTAGATGTGGGTCTTCTCTCCATAGGACTGTCCCAGTCCTGTGGAGGTCTTGCCCATGCCCCTCGATCAGGAGCTATGCCTCTTGTGGGATGTTGTCCTCTCTGGAGATCTCTTGATATTCCATGGGATCTGCCTGTTGCCTCTCACTTGTGCATCATTTTATAGCCCCGTGGGTCTTTGACATCTCACTCATAGGTCATCCTTGGTCATATGCTGAGTCATTGGTGTTCTTTGAGAATGGAGGACAAACAAACAACAATGTTAACATGCTGAGGCTGGCTTTTTCTCCCAATAGGCTCTTGTGGCCTCTCTGGGTCACTCACAGTTCTGATTCTTTAGAGAGTGGGGCATGCCATGATTCCCAGCCGTGTCTGGTTTTGGAGAGATGGGCCTTGGTCTCAAGGAGCAGGTAGGGATCATTGAAGGCCATCCAATAAATGAGCCCCTGCTCCTTTATTGATCCGCTCTTCATCCATCCGACGCAGCTGTTTTACATGAGACACACTGAGGGATTAACTCAATGGGCTTCCCACCCAACAGCATGTCACAACATGGACAATATGAGCTCTCCATATATTCTGGCTTTTGGGTGTGGATGGTGGGCTGCTGTCTGTGGAACGGCTCTAAACCTTTTTGTTGTAGACATCACAGACTCGCTGCAATCAGAAACAGAAGCATTTGGGGGCTCCTGACCAACAACAGGGCTTCCCACTTCCACTTGGACCCTATGTGGGTTGTCCTCTGGTACAGTGCTCAGCACCTTGGAGAGCACACATCTCTCTTTTTGATATCACATTCATAAGCAAATGGCCAATTGGTTGAATTGGGGAGTGATCCACTTGGAACTTGATTGCAGATGGACCCCAGCCATCCTTCCCCTTACTCCTCAGCCATATTCATGTATCTTTGCCCTTTCTCCTTCAGCCTCTGCAGTTTTGGAACCATGTTCAAGTCAATACTGTCATGACTATGGGCAAGGGTGTGTACCTATCAAGGAATTCTGCATTATTTTAACATTAGCTGGGGGATTTCTTGTTGAAAAAAAGACTTGAAGGCTGAATTTAGCTATCCTGAAGTATTTTTTTTCATCGACAAATAGTAGGTACAACGGGATGTTGTATATTCCACACCTATCAATATTCTTTGTAACTGTGAAGATACAGTCTGCTTTGGAAAATCATCTGTGAAAGCATCATTGACTCTTTCTCATATTTTGACCGAGGATGCCCTCTGTAGATGCACAGGCTATTCTCATAAAGGTTTTATAGAGATGAGGAAGTTTATGTATTGGTCAATTGTAGCCAAAGTTTTCTCAGAAAGTATTCTGGGTAATACTGACACCCAAGATCTTTTCCCAGTCTTTAGAATCTTCTTTTTTTGAAATATCTTGACTATTCATCTCCTATCACCTTTAAAAGCCTGATTCTCCCAGTCCACATTTCTGCTGGGGGTCTTTGGTTATGTCCAGCTCCTTCTCCTGATTTCATCTTCTTAAGTGCCATTTCCAGACCCTCTGTAGCACCCCAGGAACTGAGACATTCATCCAAACGCAAAAGCTTCACTGTTATTAAGGATGAGAATCAATTGTCACAGAAAGAATGGGAAAAATCTGTTTAATTATATAGCTATTTGTTGCCCTACTTTTGTTTTCATACTCTACAAGCTCCTGGGATAATCTGGCTTCCCTGGATCCCGTGCTAGACTTTCTTCAACCTGACTTTACCCTTTGCTATTTTTTTTTGATGATTTGTAAGGGCGTGCTAACGTACGCCACGCACTCAGGGGCCTTCTTCCTGAATAGGTTCTGTTTCTAGAGTCACATGGACCTAGATTCATCCTGGGCAGGCTGATCCCCAAAAGGAGGAGTCAGGTCTCTCTCTTAACTGATTCTAACTCTACCACTGAGTAAAACTCTAGGAGGGGATTTCCAAATTAAAGCTTGGGAATGGCCATTGTCTACAGTTTTCCTAAAATGTGGGTAATGGGGTCACTTCTATAAAAGATGCTCAGTCAATATAATATTGATATCAACTATAGGGTAGTGTTTTATTTTCTCCACCACAGATGTGGTTTAAGATGATTCACAGATATACATTAAAAAATACAAAAACGTGAAACATCTCATAATAGACAAGCATTTGTTAATTTTTAAAACACCTACTATGTGCCGGGCACTTTGCAAATGTTATCTCATTTGATCCTCAGAACAACCTTGGGAGATAAGCATTATCAATCTCCCTATTTTACAGTTGAGGGAACTGAAGCAAACAGAAGTTAAGTGACTTGTCCAGGGCCATAGAGCTAGTAAGTGTCTGATGCAGGATTTGAATTAAAGTCTTCCTGACTGCAAGTCCAGAGTTCTATTCCCTGTGCAACCTAGCTACCTTTATTTATATGCTGACTACTTATATCATTCAAACTTTTCTAAGAAATGCTGATAATCACAGTCAATATCCTCATTTCCATCAGTTTCCTGTGCTTCTGAGTCAGGCTTTCAAATAGGTCTGGTTTGAGCTACGGTAATTGCACACAATGTCATCTCATTTCTCTTCTCTCTCCTACTTTGCTATTGATTGTGGTCTTTGCTTTAACTAGTTGATGGTCTATACATAGACAATTGATTCTTCTATGACTTCAACATTGGTCACCTTTCATTTCCTGGGTGTTAAAACGTAGTCATTTTGATTTTTGTGTGTCTGATGCTGCTGGGAGCTTGCTACTTTCTAACCCTCTTCTTGAGGAGAATGTCCATGATAGGGAGGTGTGAGGCTTCTGAGTCACTGGCAAGCCCACAGCTGCTTTCATTTCCTGATTCCAAATCATATTTTCTAATGTGTGTTTAGCCATCCTTCCCTGTGCCCACCTTTGCATTGAAGTTGCTGAGTGGCAAGGTATTTACTGACTGGGTTGGAAGGACCTTGTGAAATTATTCATAGAATTTTTCTACCTCACAGAATCACAGATATGAGAGTGGGAAGAGTCCTCTGTGGCCTCTAGTCCTACATGAAAGGAATCCCTGCTCACACACACCTGGCAGACAAATGGCCATGTAGCTTCTGCCTGAAGACTTTTCGGGATGAGTAGAGAGCCTGCTTTCTCCTGAGGCTGCCCAGTTCATGTCTGGGTAGGTTTAAAGGGTAGGATCTTTTTCCTGATATCCAGCCTAGCTTTGCCTCTTATTAACTGGGGTCCTACCTTTTGGGATCAAGCAGAAAACATCTAACTCCTCCTCCCCAAAATAGCCCTGCCAATTTTGAAACTAGTCATTACACTAGTTTTCTCTTCTTTCCTCTCAATCTATTTCAATACACTTAAACCATCATACCTACTGTGTGTCAGGTACTCTGCTGGATGCTGAGGCTACAAGGACAAAACAGAAATACCAGTTCTGAAGGAGCTTCCATTCCTTTTGGGGAGACATCCTGTGTACTTCTGCACACATGTGTGCACACACAGATATACAAGATAAATACAAAGATATTTGGAGGAGGCGGAAGGTACCTGAGCTGAGCTTTGACGGAAACTAGGAAGTCTTAGAGGTGGAAGTAGAGAAGAGATTCCCAGAATGGAAGACAGCCAGGGCAAAGGCCTGAGGGAGCCCTGAGATGGAGCGCCCCGCGTGAGGAAAAGCAAGGTTAGTTTGTTTGGAATAGAAATTGAATAAAGGGGAATAGTGTGTAATAAATCTGGAAAGATAGGAAGGCGCCACATCGTGAAGGGTTTTAAATGCCAAAGGAGTCTGATGTCAGTGGTAATAGGGAGCCAAGGGAATTTATTGCATAGGGGAGTGATGGTCAGATCTGTATTTTAGAAGAATTGTAAATACATGTACATAGAAACTTATATATATATATATCTCCACACAAAACAATGTTTATGTGCCAAGCAGAGGTCTAATGAAAAGTGTTTTTTTTCTTTTTGAACAATGTCCTGAAGGTTTTAGAGGCCATAAATAAACAAATAATAAGGTAGATATAGGTAGGCAGATGGAGAGACTGGCAGATAGAGTATTTATTGAGTGCTTACTATGTGCCTGGCTCTGGGAAAATCACTGCCTTCAACAAGCTTACATTCTAACAGAGAAAGACAACACAGAGAAGGTGGTTGGGAAAGAAATGGAGAACACACCCAGTAACAAGGGCATGAGATGGTGAGAAAAGGGTGAAGAGGAAGCCGATGGCCTGGTTTGTTTGTTTGTGGCAGGATATGGTAAAATGTTAGCTATTTGTGTCTAGGGACACAGGGGCAGAGTCAAAGCTTGCAGTGGGAGGGGGATGAGAGGAATGGGCATGGATGGAGAGTGGGCAGCATGGTCAGGAGAGGTCTGGGAAATGGCTCGGTGGGAGGGGAGGGCAAAGAGAGGCAGAGGCATGGGATGGATGGAGCCGAGGTGAATGGCTAAGAAGGAGGGAGGAAGGGAATCTCAAGTCTGTGACTCAGTATCATCAGGATTCTTAGTAGAGCCCTAAGGCAGGTCAACTATCATCACTTACACAGGATCAAAGTCAATTCTGATTTTATTGTCAATCCCTGAGCAAGGTGTGAAAAATGCAGTTGGATAACGATAGGGTGAGGTATATGTGTAGCAGATGGGCAGATGGTGAGGCCCTAGTCCTTCCTGATGGTCAGGGCAGGTGACAATAGAGTCCTTGGCCTTGTTGATCAGAAAGGGGTGAGGCATGTTTAAGATACTTTCTAATTGCCAGCATGGACAGCTCTGCCCTAGGGCTGTTTTCAATATGGAGGTGATTATCTCCCCAGAGTGGGTGGGAGGGGGTGTCAGGAAGGTTCTGGAATGGTGACTAGTGGGAAGGGAAAGGGTGGCAGGACTGGTGACAAGTCCTTGGACCTGCCTGATGGTCAAGGTTGGGGAGATAGTGACATCCTGGGGCCTTAGTAATCGCCTCCATTTCCTTCAATCAATCAGGATATGTCATGTACTCAAGCTATTTTCCTCCCCTGGACACTGTAGCTTATCAATGTCCTCTTTAAACTACAATGCTCAGAACTGATCACAATCCTTCAGATGAGGTCTTATGAGGACAGAGGAAAGTGGGATGATCACTTCCTATTCCTGGCAGCTTTGTCCCCCCTTCATTCTGCAGAAAGTCTCATGAGACTGCCACGTCCCACTGGTGAGACCAATTAAGCTTGCAGTTCACCAGAATCCTCAGCTTCTTTTCAGACAAACTGTTAACTGAACACGCTTCTGATCTTGTCACACTTTCTTCGTCCTCCGTGGCAGATGTTGACACATATGTTGTGATGCTCTTTATTGTGGTCTTTTTCACATTTTCTGCTCAGCTTGGCTTGTCCCCAGATGACAGACACAACCTATTCTCAGGTCTTTCTATTGTGGTAGAACCAGCCTGAGCTTGTGTTCAGTGGGAATAGCCTTGAAGAACCCAGGGCCACCCTCCATGACTTTGCTCATGCTGTTTGCTATGTATGGGATAGCCAATTTTTTTTCCCTTAATTATCCATAATCTATCTACCTTACCTGGTTTTGCTCAAGTACCCTCCTCCATGAAGCTTTTCTTGATTACTCTAGCCAAAAGCCATCTCTCCTTTCTCTGCACATCTAAACCAAAGAATGGCATGCATGACCCTCTTGGCATTTGATTGTGTGGTCTGGCATTAGTCTGAATCTTCATGGAAAGATGTCTAAATTGAGAACCAGAGGACTTAGATTTGAATCCTGCCTCAGTTACTTGTTTCTTGTATAGCCAAAGTTGCCGACCTCTCTGAGGTCTCTTCAGTTTCCCTATCTGTAAAATGATGGGAGTAGATGAAATGGCCTTCTAGCTCCATGATCCTCTGACCTAGTTCAAATTCCATCTCTGCTACTGCATGACTTTGGGAAAGTCACACGATCCACCTGTGTCTCAATTTCTTTATCTGTAAAATGAAGGGTTGGTTTAAAGGAGAGTAAGATTCCTTCCAGGTCTCAATCTATGATCATGTTTGATGGTAAGCCTCTAGTAGGCATAGGTTGGGTCTTTGACTTCCCTGTCTTCCTTACAGAACATGGCACAGGGCAGATGGAGACAACTTATGACACTTGGCATTGATAGAGTTGGGGCTGAGTGAAGGTGTGCTCAATTGACCAGATGCCTTTTTCTTCCTTTCTGCCAGCTGAGATATCCCATCTATATCAGTAGATGGGAAGTTGTCCTTCTCTGGGGCACAACACACCACTCTGATGTCTCTGTTCTTGTGGGTGGAAATCAGATAGTGACTTAGTTGCCCAAGGCCCAGCTTCATGCGGTATGGCAAGGTGGAGAATGTGGCCAGCAGTTATGATCATCTTCAGATAAGGCTTATTCAATCACTTATATACCTGTCCCTGTGTATATAGGAGCTGAGGAAGGATGGTGGTTTCCAATCCTAGGGCCCTCTCAGCTGGAAGAGAAAAAGAAGGGCACTATTTAGTCTGAGAATGACTGGTAGCTCACTGGTAGTGGTGACTGGGAAATGGGAATGCCAGTTCCAATTTCAGTCTCGGGGTGGCCAGGCTGGCAGCATCGAGGGCCAGGACTGACTTGCTGCTTTGATCAAACAAAGAAACACTCAGGTTTGTGAAGCATCTTCTGAGCCTCTCTCTGTTAACAATCTGGCTTCAGATGCCCAGTGATTAGATGTCACAGAACCAGGAGGAGGTCAATAAAATGTGAACTTTAAACTTCGGCAATCATTTGAGCTGAATAATGGTTGGATTTCAGAGCTCAGTTGTCATGGTGAGAGCTATTGAGGAGGAGGAGAGAGGAGGCTATATAGCCCAGTTACTATCCTGCTGAACCCCTAGTGGGATCCTTAGCCTCTGCATCCCCCTCCAGCAGTACAGGACCCTAGGATCGATATTGGTGATTACCTGGCTTAAGTGTCAGGAAATGATTGCCATGGAGGCTCTGGCTGCACCCGGACAGAAAGCTGAGGAGGAGGGCGCCATCAGGCTGACTCCCTCCAATCTGGGAAGCACAGGAGAGATAGTCACCTCATCATCAGAGACCAGGGTGGCCTGGACTCTAGAATCTCTCCTGGCCAAGCTCCAGCCCACGGAGGTCAGGCACAGACATTAGCTTCTGACGAGGGGAGTTATGGTTAGTCCAGGACTCAGGTAGCGTGGCCTCAGGCCTGGTTCCTTGGGCTTTTTCATCATTTATTTTCTTTATCTTCATGAGCAGACTTCCTATATCATTCCCTCTTTCAATTACTCCTGGGTATGTGGTATCCCATGAAGACTTTACTGCCTAAGGCACCAATCTGACCACACCACTGCCATGCTTCAAAGCCCCCCTTGGCTTCCCATTGCCCCTAGACGAAATAGGAGCCCCTCAGCTGGGTGTTCTCAGTCCCTCCAGCCTGCCATGCTGCAGCCTTATTTCACGCCCTTCACTTCACATACCCCCTACTCTGCCCCTTCAAGACTACAAGCTGTATCCTGAATGTGCCTGGCACTCCCTAGCTCTGCCTAGCTCTAAACCTTTCTCTTCCTTCCTCCTTCAAGGCTCAGCTCATGGGTTGCCACCTCCTCCATGAAGCCTTTTATGATCCCCTTTCTCTGCTCAAAGTGAACTCTCACCTCTATGTCCATGCTTACCACAACGTCTTGCACAAGTAGGTGCATAACAAATATTTATTGACTGACCTATTGGCTCTTTCCTATGCTGGGATCCACGTTGTGAATCCTATACTCAGTGTGTGTGTGTGTGTGTGTGTGTGTGTGTGTGTGAGTGCATGCTAGATTTCCTTTATCTGATTTTAAACCCCTTGAGGGCAGGGTTTATGTTGTCATGGGGGTCCCTCCCCCAGTACAAGGACTTGAACATGCTAGGCTCCCAATCCCTGCCAGTTAAACTGAATGAAAGTGGTTAACCAGGATTTATGTTGCAGATGCTGATTGGTAGCCTGAGCAATCTGAAGCTTGTGGCTTATTTATACCAACACAGATTCTGTTATGAAAAGATACTAAAAAATTTAACATGGCCTAGAGCGTGGTGGAGACAGAGGCTCACCCAGGGAGCTCAGAACCAGCTGTAATCTCAACTGGGTTTGAAGCAGGGGAAAAGGGCAGGGACGTGGGTTTGTTTGCAGTCAGATGAATGAGTTACAAGGATCACAGCCTCTGGGAGACATGGAGACTTTGGGGGCTGCCTGAAACTTGTCTCTGGACTGTGTCTACCTCCACCTCCAGCAGGCAGAAGTGCACGCGCGTGCGCACACTCTCTCTCACACACACGCTCTCTCTCTCTCTCTCTCTCTCTCTCTCTCTCTCTCTCTCTCACACACACACACACACACTCTCACACACTCACACACACACACTCACACACACACTCTCTTACACACACACACTCTCTTACACACACACACACTCTCACACACACTCTCTCTCTCACACACTCACACACACACACTCTCTCACACTCACACACACACACTCTCACACATACTGTCTCACACACACACATTCTCTCTCACACACTCACACACACTCTCACACACACACTCTCTCACACTCACACACACACTCTCACACACACACACTCTCTCTCACACACACACATACTCTCTCTCTCACACTCACACACACACACACACACACACACACACAATCTCCCTACCCCGCCACGGTGAGGAAAGATGCCATTTGAAACCTTTAACTCTTATTACTCACGGAGATTTGAAGCCAGGGTTTCTACACAGCCTTTAGGAAAGGGAGAATGCTCTTTGTGCTGTATTTGGTGTGGCTTTGTTCAAGGACCTTGTAAGTTAGAAACAAGGTTTAATGCTTTCTAAAATAGATTTTTTATTGATTTGTTTTGTTTTTATATCACATCGATTTCTCCCTGTATCCCTCCCTTTCTATTACTAGAGAGCTGTCCCTTATTACAAATAATTTTTTAAAAAAAGGAGGAAGAGAAAAGTATTCAGCAAAATCAGTCAGCACCTTAAAAAAATAGCAAGTCACATGCAAAGTGGCCCACGTGTGGATCCCCTCCTCCAGCGTGGGGGGGTGTCTTCTCCTACCTCTTCTTGGGACCTAACCACAACATTCATTTTCAATTATTTGTAGCTGTTCTGGTGTAGTCATTTCTTATGTCCAGGTGACAGGCACAGAACCAATCAATCAAATTGTCCCACCTCACCTCAAAGTTGTTGCTGCTGTTTGCCCTTCATTCTGAAGGGGACCACGACATCAGGGAGGAGATGCCATGACATACAAGAGAATCGGATTTAAGTGAGGCAGGGCTGTGCAAAGCCTCACTCTCTCCTCCAGAGCCATCTGGGTCCGGTGGCCAGATGTAGATACGGATAATGGGAGATGCCCAAATGCAGGGGTAGACTTTTGCCTTTTTAAATTAAGTCTTTAACAGGTAAAGAATGGCCTCTTCTACCTAGTTAAAAAAAAAAGGAATCCTAAGGGAAGACCCTCAGGGTTTTGGGCCAAAACAAACAAAACCAGAAACATCTCACTCACTAAAATAAGTGAGAAGGTGCTCTAATCAGATACAGGTGAGGACACATCTATTGAATCAATCAATCAATCAATCAATCAATCAGAAGTGTGCCTAAGGTCTGGGCAGCTCCACTGGGCACATTTCAACAAGGTGACACCAGAAAGCTGTTTGAATTGGTTGGAGGACTTGGCCACACCCTGAGGGGTGTGTGCTGCTGAGTCTTAGCATTATTAGAAACAGTCCCTAGAGCTGAGTTAACATTGAAATTTCTAGTTTTCTAACTGGGTGGAGCAGCACTGAACCAGATGTTATCACTCATTCAGAATCCCTCCATGCTGGAGCTACAAGGGTTCAATGCTGGGTGGACCAGGAACCTCACTGGAACGATCAGGGGAGACAGAGGGGGATTTGGAACTAGCTGCACAGCTGTTGAATACTTGAATCCTCCCAGGTGGGCCAGAGGACAAGTTCCCCCTGAAATCATTGGCCGTAACATAAGGCTAAACCTGGTCAAACTTAGTCTTGAGTTCCCAGAGAGGATTAGGATGGTCATGAATACTGTGCATTCTCTTTACGTGTTATCTTGACTACCTCCTTATTGTCTACAAGCCCACTCATGTCACCCCGACCCTCAAAAGACCATCATTCGATGTGTCCATCCCCACTAGCTGAAGTGTTGTATCTCTCCTCCCTTTTGTCTCTAAACTCCCTGAGAAGGTCATCTACACCGGGTGCCTCCACTTCCTCTCCCTTCACTCTCTTCTTACCTCTCTTCGGTCTGGCTGTTGAGCTCATAACTTCACTGAAACTGCTCTCCAAAGATAGCTAGGTGGGGCAATGGATAGAATGCTGGACCTGGAGTCCAGAAAACCTGAGTTCAAATTTCAGACTCTTACTAAGTGTGTAACACTGAGCAAGTCAGTAAACTTCTGTCTGAGCTTCCTCATCTGCAAAATGGGTATAATAACAGTTCCTATCTTCCAGGGTTGTTGTGAGGATCAAACATTTGCAAAGTGTTTAGCTCAGTGCCTGGCACATAGTAGGTGCTTAATCAATGCTTATTTCCTTCCTTCTCTCCAAAGTTACCAAGTATCTCTTAATGGCCAAATCCAGTGGCTTTTTATTAATCCTCATCTATCTTGACCTCTCCACTGTTTTTGACACTGTCCATTGACCTCTCCTCCAGATACTCTCTTCCTTCTATTTTTTTGGGACACCACTACTCTTTCCTGGCTCTCTTCCTACCTACCTGACCACTTCTTCTCAGTCTCCTTTGCTGGATTGTCCCCCCCCCTACTGTGAGTGCTCCTGGCCTGGGCTCTCTTTACTTCTCCTTGTAGACTGCTTCCCTTGGGGATTTCATCAGCTCCCACGGATTCAATGACCATCTCGATGCTGATGGTTCTCAGACCTCTTTCCTGACCTCCAGTCTCACACTTCTTACTTCCTACTGGGCATTTTACACTGGCGTCCAGCAGACATCTTATACTCAGAAGCAATTTTCCTTTTTCCCAAACCATCCCTTCTTCCTGACTTTCCCATTACTGTCTACGGTACCACCATCCTCCCAGTTGCCCATGCCTGCCACCTTGGTGACATCCTCAATGCCTCCCTTTCTTACTCTCCTTCCTGTACACTGTAATATCTCTTTCCAAAGCCTGCCTTCATAACACCTCTCATAGACACCCCTTCCTTCCTCTAACTCCCCTAGTGCAAGTCCTTCTTCTCACACACCTGGACTTTGTCAGTGGTCTGCTGGGGGTGGAATCTGCTTGCCCCAAGTCTCTCCCACTTCAGTGCATCCTCCATTCAGTCACCAAAGTGATATTCCTAGAGTACAGATGGAACCATGTCTCGCCCCTCCACAAACTAGTGACTGATCCTCCAGGATTAAATATAAAATCTGCTGTTCAGAATTTAAAGTCCCCATAGACTGGGCCCTTCCAACCTTTTCACTCTTCTTTCTCCTTCTACACTCTAGGATCCGGAGACATTGGGCTTTTTTCTGTCTGTGTCTTGTTTGTACATAGCAGTCTCCTCTCTAAATGAGTTCCTGAGGTAGACTTGTTTTGTCTCTCTTTGTATCCCTAAATGCTTGACAAGTGCCTGGCACACAGTAGGTACTTAATCAATGCTACTTGATTTGTTGATTCCTCTCTTTAATGTCTCCCAGAACTGCAGAGTAAAAGGATTTGCTTAAGGTGAAGAGGGAAATAGCTTCATGGATATTCACTGACTTCTCTCCTGGAGTCTTAGTATGGAGTAGGCTATACACTGAGGCAGGTATATGGCCAGAAGGCCTGTGCTTTCCACCCCGCAAACCTAAAAAGCTCTGGGCACTTTGGGAGTCCCTCCACATCTCTCTTTGTCCTCTCTTTCTATCTGACAAATGACTGTGGCAGGCCCTCCGGTTTTGGAATCCGACTCTGTGGCCCCTCTGGGCCCTTGTACTTGGGGTGAAGATGAAACACGTTTGATACCTGGAATGATGGCCGGTAGGTGGATGCATGTTGTCTCTGTACAAGGAGTGCTTCATGGATTGACTTCCTCTTAGCCTCCACCCCTCTCCAGGAATGGCTGGCCTAGCTCAGAATTGAAGATTTGGCAGAAGTGACAAGACACAGCCCAGAGACGTGGCCCAGATCCGATCAGGGAATTCAAGAAGGTGAGCCTATCTTTCAGCCACCAGACACTTGAAGTGAAGGGCTTGAAGGAGGCAAGATGGCTAATAGGGCAGTAAGAACTTGTCTTCAGGCCAGCCTTGCCCTTGATTGTGGCCCAGCTCCTGGAACTATAATACAGCTAAAACTAGACTTTCCTAGGGGTCCTTTCTATCAAGCAGACATTGGCTGTGAGAGCTTCAGTCTGGGTCTAGGCCTGAGCACATGTGTCCTGCCATGAAGAGGAGGAAAAGGAGGAGTTGAGTCCTGGGGCCAGAATCTCTACCTCCTGACCGGCTGCACTGGATGGTTCCATATCATGGGTACTCCTATACCTGCTTGCTGGTGGTATAAATACCCTGAACTGCCCTTTTCCTAGACCTCCTGGGTTTGGAGCAGCCTGTTTCCTCTCTGGGGACTACCTGGATTTAGGAAAGGCTGGGAGTGCAAAGCTGTGTGCACTTGTTATTCTGTTATTGCCATTTGGTGTGTAGGGGATAGAGAATTGGCCTTGGAATCAGTTGAGCTGAGTTCAAGTTCCTCCCCTGAGACCTACTGAGTGTGGGAACTGGGCAAGTCACTTAGCTTCTCAGGGCCTTAGGCAACTGGTTGTAGAGCCAGTGCCAACCTGCATTGGTGGAGAGCATTTCCTCATCTGAGAGTTCCCTATCCCAATGACATCCCTGGGCCCGTCCCTATCCCTATTCCCAGCCACTGATTATATTCTGTATAGAGTCAGTGCTTGACACATAGTAGGTGTTTAATAAATGCTTGCTTACTTCATTCTCTCCAAGTGTGCCTGCTTTTTTTTGTTTTGGAGCATTGATCCACTATGCCAAAGCTACATGCTAAGTCAGTGAGGTATCAGGTTAGGGAAGAAGTGGGACTTTGCCAGTAGGATGGATTCATCATGGGTTTTGAATCGATAAATTCACTCTTACCATATCCCTAGACTTTTGAGTGTTTGCTCATATACTTTTTAGAATGATGTTTTCAGTGAGGCTGTCAGACACCTTCAACAAGGATGAAAATGGCATCAAGGTCAGTTACCACAATGATGGTAGTCTATTTAACTTGAAAAGGCTACAAGCCAAGACTAAGGTGGAGGGAGAGTTGGTGCATGACATTTTGTTTGCAGATGATTGTGCACTTAATGAAGCCTGTGAGGCTGCGATATAACAGATTATGGATTGATTCTCTGCTGCTTGTGCTAATTTTGGCTTGACAATCAACACCAAGAACGCAGAGGTTCTTCACCGCTCAGCACAGCACCATCCAGACATGGAACCATTGGTTATGGCAAATGGAGAAATTTGGAATGCTATGGATAATTCCGCTTACCTTGGCAGTATATTTTCCAGGGACGTCCACACAGATGATGAGGTTGATGCACATGTTGCAAGAACTAGTGTGAGAGAGAAGAGGCATTAAGCTGCATACCAAACTGAAGGTCTACACAGCCTTTCAGGTGGCCTCATTGTCATATGCCTATAAAACCTGGACAGTCTACCAGCACCCTGCCAGGGAACTGAATTACTTCCATTTGTCAGAAGAAGATTCTGAAGATCACCTGGCAAGATGAGGTACCAGAAAATGAGGTCCTCTTCTGAGCTGAACTGCCAAGCATTCAAACTCTACTGCAGAGTGCAACTCTAATGGGTTTTCTACTTACCTAAAAGACTATTTTACAGAGAACTAGCACAAGGCAAGCACTCATATAGAGGTCAGAAGAAGCAATACAAGGACACTCTCAAAGTCTCTCTGAAGAACTTTAGTACTGACGGTGAAACATAGGAGACTGGCACAGGGACTGCTCAGCATGGTGTGCCCACATCAAAGAAGGCACTGTGCTCTATGAGCAAGGCAGAATTGAAGTAGCACAAAGGAAACATGAGGTACACAGATGTAGAGCCATCTCCATGCCCAAATTTCAAATGGACTATCTGTGCCTGACCTGTGGTAGAGCTTTCTGACCTCATTTTGGGCTGATCAGTCATAGTCAAACACACTATGCCTTGACCCCAACATTGACAATACACTTTTGAGTCATCCGAGCCACCCCAAGATAGGTGTAATTGGGGCATAAAAGGTCAACTTTCTGAGACCCATCTAGAACTTGACACTTCCCTAGAGCTTTTCTTCAATGAGTTGGGGGTGCAAAAGCACCCCAGAGTTTTGGACTTATCCAGAGGGCCAGAGCCTTCCTGCTGAATAGGATCAGGTCAGGGGCTAGCAGCTCCATCTAGTGGTTCAACACTGAAAGCAAAAGGATAAGCAGAGCAAACTCTTCGCTGCTGCTTGGTCATGGGAGGTGTCAAGTGAGAAGGGAATCCTCTATCTCCTTCAATCCAATTGAAGAAATGCATATTAAGTGTCTACTATGTGCTGGGCACTTACTCACCTGAAGAGGACAGGGAGTTTGTTCCAAAGAGAATAGACCAGCCTGGACAAGAGGAACTGAGAGATAGTACTTCAAGGGCCTTCACCTTCCTGACACCCACACACTCAGTAGACTATGCAAGCAGCATAAGGGCTGTGTGCACAGGAAAAGCTGATTCTTAGACTTACTTCCACTTGGCGTATGTACAGGAAGTGATAACTTGTCAGTGAGAGCTGTGCCAGTGCCTTTAAAAGGCTTGTACTTCTGAAATAATGAACTCCTCTGTGAGCTGACAGGCATTAATGGGGAAGCGTGAGTCAGAAAGTCCTTACTGTCGAGGCAGGCTGCTGGTATTTAGACAATCATGGCTCTTCTTGTCTGAGGGCTAGGGATGGGGGTGTGGAAAGGAACAATGGAATCCTTATTCAGCACGGGAGCTCCACATCCTGCCTCCCAACAACTCTGAGGAGCTCAGAGAGGCTGAGGGCAGGATCTGAGGATGGGGGGTGGTCTGCACTAGGTGTTCTGTGGTCTCCCGTGGTCTGTAGATCTGGAGGGAGAGGAGGCCAGGCTTTGGGCACAGTAATGGCTGGAAAGGGTCACATGGAGTTGTAGGAACAGGTCAAACAGACCAAGCCTACCCAAGCTCTAGCTGGGGGCAGGGAAGGAGGGGACCAGGACCCCTAAGGTCTGTCCCAGCCAATTCTCCTCAGTGTCCTGGGGGAGGTGGCAGGTGGGGTCTATCCAGGTAGGGCCATGGCAGCTGTTTTTCTTGCAGATGCAGATGAGCCCCCATTACTCCCCCACATCCCTATCTGCATGAAGCTTTCCTTGACTCATCTGGCTTAGCTCTCATTGAGCTCAATGTCTGATGTTCCTGGCTGTGTGACCCTGGGCAGGTTACTTCACATCTCTCTGAAGAATGGGGATAACACTAGCACCTCCCTCCCAGGGTTGTTATGAATGAACTGACACGTATACATATGATAACATTTTGAAATCCTCAAAGTGTCATATAAATGGTAATTATTGTCCTCATTGTCACCATCATCATTAGCCACAGAGGGCAGAACCAGGAGTGACAAGGGAGGCTGCAAAGGGTCAGATGTCAGGAAGAACCTCCTGACCCTGGGAGCTGGCCCACAGTGGGATGGCTGCCTCCTGGACTGGGTGAGCTTGCCCCCTTCGTGTCTTCATGCAGCCACTGGACAGCCACTGGTCCAGGGCCTACAAGTGAGGATTCCCCACGTAGGGGTGGTCCTAAATGTCCGAGGGGCACTTTCTAGCTCCAAGACTCTGGGATTCTTTGATTCTGAGGGAAGCCCCTTCCACACTGTCTGAGTTAGCCAACCCTTAATTAATTAACTAATTAATTCATACTTATTATCATCTGGAAAAGAAAGATTATGAGGAAAAGATGGCCTTCAAAGATCAAACATTCTTAGATTCGCCAAGGGCTTGGATCTCATCTTCATGTTATGGAAGGGGGAAATGGGGCCTGGAGGAGGGGGAGTCATCCCCAGGTCACCCCATGTGGGGACAGAGCTGGGCCTGGAACCATGGTCCTCAGCTCCCACCACTGTCCTCAGGAAGGGACATGAAGCAATCTGAAGCATCTGTCCTGTTTTGATGGCATCATCTCATCAATCATCTGATCTGCTGGGCTTTCTTTGGGAAGACTTGGAGTTAGTTCCTTTCTTACGACTTTGGCTTATGTATGTGCATATGTATGTATGTATGCATGTGTGAGTGAGTGTGTGTAAGAGAATGTGAGTGATTGTGAGTGTGTAAGAGAGTGTGTGAGTGTGAATAAGTGTGTGCTTGAGTATGTATGTAAGAGAATGTGTGAGTAAATAAGTGTGTGAGTTGTGTAAGAGTGTGAATGAGTGTAAGAGAACATGTATGTTTGTCTAAGAGTGTGTATGTGTGTAAAAGATCAAGTATGAATGTGTGTGTGAGTGTGCATGTGCGGTTCCCTCTGGTGGTCAGTGCCACTTTGATCAGACACAAAGTGGGAAAGCCAGTGACTACAGCCACGGGGCTTGGAGCTCTGTCCTCCTCCTGGGCTGCCCTCAGGGATCCTGAGAAGAAATGGCTCCAACCCACTGTCCCTGTGACTTCCCTGACCACACACGCCTCTTCCCTGCCTGGCTTTCTCCCTTAGAATGTGAGCTCCTTGAGGCTGGGACTGTCTTGGTTTTTGTGCTTGGATCCCCTGTGCCTGGCATACAGTAGGTACTTAAATGTTCTTTTCATCCATCCATTCTTTCCTGATCAACTGTGTTACCAAGAGCAAGTCACAGCTTCTCAGGGCCTCAGTTTCCTAATCTGTAAAATGTCCACCTTCTTTCCATGATGTTTGTGAGGAAACTGCTTTACAAGAGCTAGTTTGGATCTCCTCTTTAAGCTCATCCTGATTCCCCTATTTCTGCCATCCTCACCATTTTTTCAGTCACAGAATAATCTTTGGCCTCTTTTTCTCCCCTCCTCAATCTCATCGATAATCTCAAAATCTCAGAATTTGAGAGTTGGAGGGGATCTAAGTGGTCTCTAGTCCAACAAAAACATGAAAGGAACTGCAGGATCCTTTCTGCCACAAGGGCCCTCCAGCCCAACTTGATGATCTCCAAGGATGGAGGTAGATCCCAGCTCCTGAGAAGGCATGTTCCCTGCTTGGAGGGCTCTGACGTTAATCCAATCTTCCTTTCTTTGGCTTCCTGGTTCTGCCCTGTGGGGCCAAGCAGACCCAGTCCAGTCCTTTTCCCATGGGACATCTCTTCAAATATCTGAAGGCAGCCCTCAGGTCTCCTGAGCCTTGTCTTCCCAGGACAGTATATCCCTATTCCCATCAAATCCTGGGAGGTCTTCCCTCTTGGTGATTCCCAAAGCTGTCCTTCCCTTCCCACTGCCATTGCTCCAGTTTGGACCCTCTCCCTCCTTCCTTTTTCATCATTCTTAGTTTGTCTTAAGCCAATTTTTCCCTCAGTGACCCATCTGCCATATCACCAGACCAGTCTTTCCAAGGCACAGTTGTAATCCCGTCCCTCCACTAGCTAAGACATCTCAGTGGCTCCCTATTGCCTGCCTGCATGAAGTGTTGATGGATGAATGTCTTTGCCAACTTCTCATGAACATTGCTTGGTGACTTTCTTCCCCTTAGACTGTAAGCTCTTTGAGGGCAGTGACTGTCTGGTTTTATCTGTATTTCCAGTGCTTAGCACCATGTTTGGCACAATGTTGATCAACTGACTGATTGTGTTTTCCAACACTCTTGACAGTCTCACCTGCCAACACACGGGAATCTTCCCTGGAAAAGCACTCAGAGCTTCTTCATGTGAAGTCTGAGTCCTTCTCAGAGAGTGAGATTCACCAAGGGCCAGTGATAGCTGAGAGAGAGCTATGAATTCTGGGGCCACTGGGCACCGCTGGGCAGCAGGTCTCAGAGCAGGGGCTTCTCCAAGAGAATGGTCCTTCTGCCAAGCTCAGCCCATTTTCCTTTTCAGTCCCTCTTTGGCTGGGCATCTTGGGGTAATTGGGACAGAGCAGCAGTGTGGAAGGAGCTCTGGGGTCGGGGCCAGAAGACTTGGTGCAAGTTGTGCCACTGGTACTGACTAGGTATATGACAAGTGGTGGTTGATTAGCATCTCCAGGCCTCAGTCTCCCCATGCCCAAAATGGGGATGGCACCTCAGGCAGTGCTTCTCTCGCAGGGTCATTGTGATCCCAGATCCCTTCCAGGGTTCAGGGCTCCATCACTGCTGGCTGAACTCAATGCAGAAGGACCAGCCTGAGGTCCAATTCCATGATCACAGTGTTGGGGCTGCCTGAGGGGTGGATTCTGGGGTCTCCTTATCCTGTGCCAGAGCCACTCTCTAGGATCCTTTCTCCTTGGGGCTGGAGCATCATTCCAGAACCCACAGCTCTTCTTGGCTTTTCAAAACAAAAAACTTGAATGGGACAACGCAGGCCCAAGCTCTTCTTGATTTTGATCGGTTTTTAGGGTGACTGCCTATTCTTAACAGAAACCCACATCTCTCCTGTTCTTAATCAAAGGAGAGAGAGAGATGAAGCGGTTTGACCTCTGGAGAAGACACCATGGGAGGCCAGCTGAAGTGAGCAGGAAGCCAATGGGGGGTATGGCTGTCTTGTGAACAATGCTGGGGACCTGCTGAGAACTGTGCCCCCATTTCAAAGGAGGCTCTGTATCTCTGGTTTGGGGATCACTATGTTTCATCCTTTGTGCAGCATCACCAGAATAATTAGGAGATAAGATCTCTTTCTTTTCTTTTTTTCTCTTCTTTCTTTCTTTCTTTCTTTCTTTCTTTCTTTCTTTCTTTCTTTCTTTCTTTCT
>NW_020943962.1:647041-677192 GCF_900497805.2 Vombatus ursinus
TCTTTCTTTCTTTCTTTCTTTCTTTCTTTCTTTCTTTCTTTCTTTCTCTCTCTCTTTCTTCCTTCCTTTTTCCTCCCTTCCTTTCTTCCATTCCTCCCTTCTACCCTCCCTTCTGAGTTTGCAGCACCAGAAAAAATGTTTCCTTGTTACCCGTTTCATATTTTTATTAATATATTTTAATTTTACATCACCTTCATTTCTGAATATATTTCACTTCTTTCCTTCTCACAATGAACCACCCACAGTAATAAAGATTAAAACAGCAATTAAACAAAACTAGAATAGATTACATAAAGCAGTTCTTAGTAATAGTTGATATTTCCATAGTATCCTAAGGTTTGCAAAGCACTTAGCAAATGTTATCTCATTTTATGCTCACAACAGCCTGGGGAGGTAGGTGAGATTATCTCTTTTTACAGATGAGGATGTCAAGGCAGACAGAAGTTAATGACTTGCCCAGGAGGTGTTCGAGGCAGGATTTGAACTCAGGACTTCCTGATTCCGTATCTAGGATTCTAGCCACTCTGCCACCTATCTGCCTTTGTGCCAGACACTGGGCTGAGCACTGGGAATATAAATGTCAGCAAAAGGAAAGCCCAGACCCTACCCCAAGGAGTATACATTCTCAAGGGAGAAGACAACGTAGAAAGGGGAGCTGAAAAGAGTGGGGAGAGGGAGGGAGGGGCTGGCCTGGGAACTTCCTTGGGTGGAGGCTCCGCACAGGCACTCGCCAGTGAGGTGCAGGGCCTGCAAGGGTGGGGGCATCTCTGGCGGGAGGCAGCTGTGGCAGAGGAGGTCTGCCCGACACGCGAGCTGAGTCTGACCTTGTAGCTGGTGCGGCCGGGCTGGGCTGTGGGGGCCACTCACCTTGGTGAAGGAGGGTGGGGAGAGCCTGGCCTCCTCTCCTCTCAGGGCCCTGGGGGGGCCCTTTCCATGCACATCGTTATCATTATCGTTTGCCTTGCTTTCCTGCTTCTTCTCCCTTTGCCGCATTTCCCTGAGTGTTTTGTATTCATTTGATCCCTTTCTAATGGCCCCATACCATTCCACCACATTTGGGGCATCTGCTTTGCTTCCATTTTCTAGATTCTTTTAAGAGTTGTATTTCTCTTTTGGGCCATTCTGGAATTTCTCTCCGTTGTCCCATGATCTTTGGGGAGTTCACAGGATTCTCTCCATTGGCTAATCGCAATTCCTTTTCTTTCATTTCGTTATATTTGCTCAAAGAGATTTGGTTTGTCTCTGAGAATTTGCTCATCCTTCCTTCTGTTCTCACATCCCTCTGCTTGTGAGCTAGGTTTTTACTCAGTATTTCTCTCTTGATCTGGTGGTATCTCAGTTTTTTTTTTTAATATTCCCTATTAGTTGCCTTTGGGATTCCTTTTCATTCTTCATCCTCCTACTGCTTCACAGACTTCCCCCACCCCTTCAATGCTAAGCTTCAATCTTCTGGATTTGGGGACTGTGGGAGTCAGCCAGACCAGGATCTACCTCTGAGCAGAGACACAGAGATACATCTGGTCTCCCGCATGCTTTCCCTCATGCCCCATGCTTGTTCCCCCTACCCCGTGCCTCTGAGTACTGGTTACCAGATCTGCCTCAGCAGAAGAAGGTAAAAGAAAGGTAAAAGGCAGTCCCTGCCCTCAAGGAGCTCACAGTCTGTTGGGGGGAGAGACAACAAGCAAACAGAGATATACAAAGCAAGCTATGGACAAGATAAAGAGGAAATGGTCAACAGAAGGAAGGCACTAGGATGACGAGGGATTGGGAAGGGCTTCCTGTAGAAAGTCGGATTTTAGCTGGTACTGGAGGGAAGTCGGGGAAGCCAGAAGCAGAGATGAAGAAGAACATTCCAGGCACTGGGGACAGCCAGTGGAAATGACTAGTTCAGGAGATAGAGTATCGTGTGAAGGGAATAGCCAGGAGTCCAGTGATACTGGATGGAACAGTGTGTGGGAAGGGAGGGCCAAAGGTGTAAGAAGATGGAAAGATGGGGGGACAGTGAAGAAGACATAATTGTGTCATCCATCTAAGCTCTAGGACATTAGTTTCCCAGCTCCCACTTTCAGATAAGTCGGGTCCCCAGAAGCAGGCTGATTCTCTTTCCTTCTCAGGGAGGTACTCATGAGGAGCAGGATTAGTTCCCCAATTACATCAGCTCAAATCCCCCCCTCCACCTGTGGGTTGTTGGGGCTTAAGCATGAATTTAGGGTTAGGGTTAACTCCTAACCACCAGGGACCCTACACTCACTTGAAGCTCCAAGAAGTGCCACCCCCACTCCCCCAGTAAAACCATTTTGGCAGATGGGCTAAACCAGGTCTAGGGTAACTTAGGGGCCTCAAACTCATTGGTGAGTTAGGGGAATGTCTACCTCCAGAACGTGAAGACTTCCCCCAGCAGAATGGGCAGATGAGAACAATGTGTTCCAATGGCCATGAAGGCGGCTGAAGTAGGCACCGTGGGACACTTAGAACTTGGTCAGACATGGAAGACATCAAGGTCATCTGCTGCATTCCAGGCCATCACTAGTCATCGTGACTTTTCTGACACTGGACTTTGATGACTCTGGAGAAAAGAGTAGGGCTGATGACTTTGCACAACCCTGCCTCACTTGAATTCAATTCACATGAAAGTCAAGACATTGATGTCATTGGTCCTCTTGGAAATGAAAGATGAACAATGATGACAGCAATGACCCTAACCCTACCCTGCCAGATTATCAATTCAAAGTCAGTTAAACAGCCTTTAGTAGCTTTAGGAAAGGGGCATTTACTAAGATGGGGCAGTAAGAGCAGTTGGTACAAAACCATTCCCCCAAAGGTCTGGGACATACTCTCCCACCAGCACATCCAAGGGTCTCCAGCTCGAGAGCCCTTGTGGCAAAGGGGTAACTCCTAGGATTCTGTTGCAGGAAGTCCTTTTCTTTCACTAATGGGGTGCTCAAGAAGTTCCTTAAGACATGGCCACTTCCCCTTTCTTTGCTGGGCTCTTTTGTGGGGCTTTGAGGTTCATTGGTCCTGGGCTCAAGGAATACAGATGTCCTCACCAGCTGATCTAGAGACACAGTCTAGGATGCCTATGGGAAAATAGGAAGTCCAGCATCCTCCAGACATTTGAAGTTGGAAAAGTCCTTTTCTTGTTAAAGGGAGTGGGGTGGAGACCTGGCAGGAGGCATCAAAACCCAAGCCTCTCCTTTCTCCCTCCCCTAGACAGTCCTTTCTCAAAGGTTTGCTGAAAAGCCACATGATATAATTTATGGAAATGCTTCCTATTCCAGCAACCTCAGTACTTTTTTTAAAGGACCCAGAGGGAAAAGGAAACCCTATAGCCAGTTAGAATAGTCTTCTTGTCTGGCATCATTTCACTTCATCCATGGCTTTCAAAGACTTTTTTGTACTTAGTCTCAGGTTTTTTGATTGATTGATGGATTGAGATGTGTTCTCACCTAGTTAAGATAGCACGACTAAAATGGGGTGATGGTTTCACTCCCAGGAGAAAGATCACTGGACTGGGTCCTAGAAGACCTGGCCTCCAGTCTCTGGCTCTGCTCCTTACTTCATGTGTTTTCTTGAACAAGCTATTCAATTTCAGTTCCTTATTTATAAAATAAAGGACATGGACTGGACAATCTCTGAGGACAGTTCCAGCCTTAGCTATCAGTGAGAGTAACCTGGGGTCAGACAAGGCACCCAACGAGAAGCTTTGTTGACTGGGTAACTGATGGTGAGAAAATAATAAGTATAAAACTCCATCTATGTGTTTGAAATTCAACTTAAACAGTCCTTAATTAAGAATCTACAATGTAGGTGGTATCAGGCACTGAGGGAGAATGAAAGATGAAATAAGACTAGTTCTTGCCTTCCCAGAGCTCACAGTCTAATAAGGAAATGAGGCACAATATATGAACCCTGCCCTGCTCAGACCACATCTGAAGGAATAAGTTACTGGGTTCACTCTTACTAAAGAGCTTAACATCTATTTAAAAATTGATGACCATATGCTGAGTACGTTGTAGAGAGGCTTCTAATTCAGTTATGAGTTCACTAGATGATCCCTTCCTATTGTGTAATGATCTGATAATGCAAAATTACACATGATAAACACAGGAGAGTGGTGCAAGCCCAGGGCTGTGGAAGGCTGAGCTGGGGAACAATCAGCCTCATCCAGGTATTAACCAAGACCATATGGAGGGGATGAGATTGGGACCTTAAAGTATGAGGAAAGGAGGAGGTAGGGAGAAGTCAGGAAGTTGCTATAAATTGTGTATTTCATTCTCAGTTGCCATTTTTATTAATCTTTAAGAGCTATGATGAAGGCATTGAATCTTCTTTCAGCTGATGAATGTCTCTCCTTCATAATGAAATTGTAAACATAATCTTCGTTTATGAGTTTTCTAATTGTTCTTTCTTGCCTCGTACATTAGTCATTGATTGATTTTTCACCATGGAGAGAAACATTTGAATATTCTGAAGTTCAGTTTGTGTTTTTTGTCTCTATACTTACTCCTTGGCTGAAAAATGGCCAATGAATATCTCTCTCCAAATATAGCTATTAGTAATTATTTTACTGATCAATTCTGTTAGTAATTTAAAAAAAAATCGGCTTCTACAGCAGTGCATCCCAGGGATGCTTCTTTTTCAGCACCAGGTGGCGCTGATAGGCTCTTTCTTGATTCTGTTCAATTAAAAGCGTTTGCCTCTCAGGAAACCCCAAGCCCACCCTGCTTGTTGTGGACATCCTCAATGCTGGGGGTGGGAGTGGAGAGTGCTGAAGAAACCCCCCACTCTGCATCATTCTCAGTGAGCAGCCTTCTTTTGCTCAGCCTTGCCTGCCTCTCCCTGAGCGCAGCGCAGATTTATTATCTAAAGAGAGTGTGGATTCGCAGATTTACGCAATTAGAAATCAGTTCTGAGTTCCCATCTTACTGGCAGACTCTGCCTCCTTCTTGAACTACCTGTATTTCAGGGAATCCTGGTCACATGACCTTGGAATGTTGGAATGAGCTCTTCAGGCAGCAGACATGCCTGGGGGATGGAACTCATTCTCAACGATTGGTGTTTGGTCTGGGCCAATCATTCTTTGCTAGGGACCCCTGAACCTTTCTAGCCTTGGCCAGCCCCTGGTGGAGAAGGGTGAGCTAACCCTATCTATCCCTTTGACTTTGAGTGCAGTGCTATCCTCTCTCTGCTCCTCAGCCAAAGCCTGTTCACTCTGAGCAGCAAGGTGGGAGAGGGGCAAGGAAGGAGGGGGATTCTCTCTTGTTCATAGTAAATGGGGCCCTTAAGGATCCCTCCTCCGCTTGCATCTTCCTTCCCTCTTCCCACGGATCTTAGCCTTAATCAGAGGTAACAGAGACAGCTGCCTCCCAAGCTCAGAAGAGGGCCTCTGCTTTCTGTCCTCCTGATACAGTACGGTTGGTCTCAGAACATCCCCCTCCCAACCACCCCCACCCCAGTAGGTAGAAGAAGCTCTGTCTTCTCTTGGCATCTGGGGGTAGAGCATCCTTCTGCTTGGAAGGCCTTTTAAGAGAATTTTGCAGGTGAAGCTTTTCTGGGAAATTTTGAATTCCATATCCTACTAGGCTACTGAGAAAGCCTTTGTTACCTGCTGGTGCACCTGAGAGGTGGGGCCTGAGGACCCTGCTGGGCACCATCTCTGAGCCTGAAATAGGCAGTCATATGGAGAAGCCTGGAATCCAGCCACAGAATTATTTAACAAACAGAGCAACAAATACCAAACCAAGAAATGCCTTGGGGCATTAAAAAAAGGCAGCTAACAAAAGCTACAGTTGCTATGGACTCCATTGTCATAGTTCAGGTTTCAAGGGTTTGAGAGAAGGCAGGGGCCCCAGGGAATAGCTACTCCAACTTTCTCATTTTATATAAGGGGAAACTGAGAGCCAGAGAAAGGAAGAGACTTGCTCTTATGCTGGGATTTTAAAAAATAATATTTTATTTCCCCCCAATTACATGTAAAAACAATTTTTAACCTTCTTTTTTTTAAGTTTTGTGTTCCAAATTCTATCTCCCTCTCCCTCTCCACCCTCCACACTCCCTGAGACCCGAGATGGTAAGTAATCAATGTAGGTTATACTTGGGCAATCCTGTAAACCATATTCTTATTAGTCATTTTGTACAAGAAACCTCAGAAAGCAAGCAAGCAAGAAAGAAAGAAAGGAAGGAAGGAAGGAAGGAAGGAAGGAAGGAAGGAACAAAGGAAGGAAGAAAGAAGGAGAAAGAAGGAAACAAAAATAGTCTGCTTCTGTCTGTAGTCAGAGTCCATCAGTCCTTCCTGAGTCCTTCAGGATTCTCTTGGACGTTTGCATCGCTGAGAACAGCTGAGTCATTCCCTGTTCTTCACCATACAGTGATCTCCTGGTTCTGCCCACTTTACTTTGTATCAGTTCATGTAAGTCTTTCCAGTTTCTTTTTAAATAATCTTCCTTGTTATTTCTTATAGCACAATAGTATTCCATTACATTCATATACCACAACTTGTTCAATCATTCCCCAGTTTATGGGCATCCCCTCAATTTTTTTGCCATTATAAGAAGAGCTGCTAGAAATATTTTTATACAAAGAGGTTCTCCCCCCCGCTTTTTGGATCTCTTTGGGATATAGAACAAATAGTGATACTGCTGGATCAAAGAGTATGCACAGCTTTATAGCCTTTTGGGCATAGTTCCAAATTTATGCTGGGATTTGAACCCAGGTCCTTCTGTACTACAATGCCTCCCTCAATATAAGACATGATTGGGTTGTATGGCCATCATTACTAATTTTATAAATAGGCAATGACTTTGCTTTGGGAGGCAACAGAAGGGGACCTGGGCCGAGCATATAGCAAAAGCAGGGAGGGAGACGTGGTAGCCTGGGTATAGGTACAGCAGTAGCAGCCAAGGACCAGGAAAGGATGACCCCCTCCTTCCACGCCACCCCAGGGAGGTTGTCTGGATGCCAAAGACAAGGGATGCCCCGGGTGTTGGGTGGTGCTGGCTGAAAGCTGTCAAGGCTGGACAGACCACAGCTCCTATGGTCCCTGTGTGACCTTGGACAAGTCCCTTTTTCTCACTGCCTTACCCATAAATAGAGGTGATTGAGTAGATTCAATTCCGCTAAACAGGCACCAAGATATGGAAGGCAGTGGTGATGGAGCAGAGGGTGATAAAGGCAAACCAGAAGGTCCTTATCCCAAGGGGCTTCCATTTCATTGGGGATGGGGAAGGTGGGAAATGATAAATACAATAATGATAATAGTTATGACCACCATTTTTAGAGCACTGTAAGGTTTGCAGAACTCCTCACATACATGATCTCATTTGTACAGATGTCAATACAAGACTGGGGACAGGGGATCAGAGAAAGCTTCCTGCAAGGGGCATCAAATCTGCTGAGCCCTGAAGGAAGCTGAGGGTTCCAAAAGGCAGAGCTGAAGAAGGAGGGCACTCCAGTCTGGGCCTGGGGCGTATGGAAGGTATTCCCTCCCTTGAGTCAGAGCTGAAAGGGACCTTATTGCTCATTTAATCCAATGCCTTGATTTACTGATGAGGAATGGAGCCCAGAAGGGCGAGGTGACTAAGGCCACACAGGCATTGAATGTCAGAGCCAGGATTAGAACTCAAGCCCTCTGACCCCAAAGATGTTTAAAGTCCTCAACATTTGGAGACAGATTGCGGAATATTTTAAATGTTAAACTGAAAAGTTTATATTTTTTGTTCAGTCATTTTTCAGTTTTGTCTAACTCTTAGTGACACTATTTGGGGTTTTCTTGGCAGAGATACTGGAGTAGTTTGCCATTCCTTCCCAGCTCATTTTATAGATAAGGAAACTGAGGCAAACAGGAAGACGTGACTCACTCAGGGTCACACAGATAGTAAGTTCTTTTTTTTAATTACTTTATTTTAATTTATCAACAATCACTTCCACAAGCTTTTGAGTTTTAAATTTTTCTTCTCCTCCCTCCCCACCACCCTCCCTAAGATGGCACATGATTTGATATAGGCTACACATATACATTCCTATTAAATATATTTTCACATTAGTAATGTTGTAAGTAAGAATTAGAACCAATAGGAGGAACCACCAGAAAGAGGAAACAAAACTCAACAGAGGAAAAAAGACCAAATAGTATGCTTCGATCTGCATTCAAACTCCATAGTTCTTTTTTTGGATGTCGATAACTTTTTCCATCATGAGGCCTTTGGAGATGTCTTAGATCCCTGTATTGCTGGGAAGGGTTAAGTTTATCAATATTAGTCATCGCACAACATGGCTGTTACTGTGTACAACATTCTCCTGGTTCTGCTCACTTCACTCAGCATCAGACCATACAAGTCTTTCCAGGTTTTTCTGAAGTCAGCCTGCTCATCATTTCTTATAGCACAATAGTATTCCATTACATTCATATACCACAACTTGCTCAGTCATTCCCCAGTTGTTGGGCATCCTCTCAATTTCCAATTCTTTGCCACCACAAAAAGAGTTGCTATAAATATTTTTGTACGTGTAGGTCCGATCTCTTTGGGATACAGCCCTAGAAGTGCTATTGCTGGGTCAAACAGTTATAAAAATGCACATTTTTATAGCTCTTTGGGCATAGTTCCAAGTTGCTCTCCAAAATGGTTGGATCAGTTCACAACTCCACCAACAATGCATTAGTGTTCCAATTTTCCCACATCTTCTCCAACATTCAGGTAGTAAGTTGTGAGGCCAGACTTGAACTCAGGAAGTTGAGTCTTCCTGACTCCAGGCCTGGCACTCTGTGCACTATGATGCCCCCTAGAGACCCATCGTTTACATTTTATCCTAGAGTAATAGGCAGTCATTGAAGGTCTTCGAGCCCTGGGAGTAATGTGGTCAGACCTCTCTTCGTGGGGGTTATTTTGTTAACTCTGTGAAGGGGAGATGCTGGAAGCAGGATTATCTGTGAGGAGATAGTGGACAGAGCACTGACCTGGGGTCAGAGGGCTTGTGTGCCAATCCTGCCTCTCTCACCACCTGTGTGTCCTTGGGCAAGAGACCACTCCGGGACCACAGGTTCATCGTCTGTCATTGAGGGGAGGGGGCCTGGACTAGAGGGTCCTTTCTGCTTTAAGACTCTCTGCCCCGGTCAGGAGGCGTGCATTCCAGTCTCCATGGAGCGCTTCATAATAATGGCGATACATGGTAACAGCAGCGCGCTCGGCAGCATCGACAGAGCGCTGGAAGGCTTGCACAACGCTTCCTAGGCACGGCCTCCTTTGAGCCTCACAGCCCACCCCGGGAGAGAGAGACCACTGTAACTAGCCCCGGTTTGGGAGATTATTGTTTGGTGATTGATGTAACTAACAATCCACTTTCAAAGGACAACGATCTGACGCCGATTCGTCCTTTAACAATCCGCGCTTCACCGTCTCCAGCAAGTGGCCCCGAAGCTCTGCCGGGAGTCCTCCAGTCGGAGGCCGCCCGCCGACCAGAGACAGCTCTCCTTGGGGCGCCCTGTTTGCTCCATGGAGAACACGGACCTGCCTCCCGCCCCGCCCCGCCGCTCCCGGCTCTGCCCTCTGCGCCCAGGCCGAGCCAGGGGGATTCCTTTCCAAAGGACGGTGACTCTGACAGACGGCTGCTGCGCCCGTCCAGTCTCCTCTTTGCCAGGCTCAGCAGCCCCTTCCTGGTCTTCCTGAGGCACGGCCATCACTGGAGGCCCGTCCAGAATTCCCAGCGGTTCCTATACTGCCGGCGTGCCTGGCCATCAGCAGTGAGGATCCTTGAGAGGCCGTCCCTGCCACCCCAATGACCCACCTTTGGCCACACAGGGACATGTGCCTGGCTTCATTACGGCCTCACCACAGTGTTCCTGGAGATCTCTCCAAAGGACCTCGGGGCAAGGGATTCTCTAGTGAGAAACAATTCGTTGGGTCAAAGCTGATCTCCAGCTCCTTGGGGGTGATGCTGCCCTAAAGATGTGTGTCTGCTCTCCATCCCTCTGTTTCTGTGTCTCTGACTCTGAGTGTGCCTGTGTCTGTGTGTGTCTGTGTCTGTGTCTGTGTCTGTCTCTCTCTGTCTTTCTCTGTCTCTTTCTGTTTCTCTCTGTCTCTGTCTGTCTTTCTTTGTCTCTGTCTCTCTGTCTCTGTCTCTGTCTCTGATGATGGATGGGGAGTCAGAACACCTAGGGTGGAGCAAGCGACCTTAGGCACCTCGTTTGGCCTCTCTGAGTCTCAGTTTCTCCATCTGTAACCCAGAAGAAGGAACCACAGTCAACAGGAGCAGATGAATTGTTGCAGTGAATCACACGCGCTCTGTGCCCTGGAAAGGGGCGCTATTAAAAGGCCAGCCGGGCAGCTTGTCGGCAGATGGGCAGGGGTCTCTCAGAGGCTGCACGGCCCCAGGACCTTCCCCACTCACTCCAGGAGGAGAAGAGCTGAAGAATTTAGGCTGAGACCCATTGGGGGAGTCCTCACCAGCAGGCCTGCTGCCCGTGATGAAAGCCGAGCAGTCAGCTGCCGCGTCCCCCAGGTGAGGCTGTAATAACTCCAGAAGCAATAATTTCCTGTGAGACCCGAACAAATGGCCTGAGCAGCCTCGTATTTATTATCACAAGATTAAACCTCTCTCGAGTCTGAGGAAATGAGAAGAGCAGAGGCCTCAGAAATAGGCTCCTGGCAGGGCTGCTGCCGCCCCACCTGCCTCCAGCCCAGGGCTGGGGGGGCAGCTGAAGGCTCTCCTTTCTGTTGTCTGGGATCCACCCACCCTTTAAAGCCCAGCTCAGATCCCAGCTCTTCTGGGGCTTTCCTCTGAGACCGCCTTCCATCTCCTCCATATGCACCTTGGGTGTCGCTGTTTGCCTACATGTGGTCAGCCCCATAGAATGTGAGCTCTCTGAGGGCAGGGGACATGTTTTTGCCTTTCTTTGTACTCCCAGCACTTAGCAGAGGGTTAGGCACAGAGTAAGTGCTTAATAAATGCTTTTCAATGGGCTGTTTGACCTCTGAGTTCCCCAGTGAGTAATGACAGCCCCAGTAAATCCTCAGCCAAAGTCATTTTGCCCTGCTCGATGCACCTGTGGGGGAACATGTCAGAATTATCTGGGCTGGCCGCTTAGTCCCCCAAATGAGGGGGTGAAAAGCCTGCTTTGCTCTTCTCTGCTCACTTTCCCCCTTCTGATGGAAGGAATTCCCTCTTTCCTTGTCCCCCTACTCCAACCCCCACCCAGGTTACTTTTCACTAATCATGTTTACTGTGGTTGTATCTGGTTATCCACATGTCGGCTCCCCATTGGACCGTCAGCTCCTGGAGAGCTGTTTGCCTCCTGTATCTCCTGAGCTCTGCACAGTGCTTGGGGTAACAGGGTGTTGGAGGATGCCCAGATCACACAGAGGCACTTGTGTCCTGGAGAAGGCAGCCTGTGGTCCCTGACCACACAGGCTGGGTGGGAGGAACCTCTTGATTGGCTGGGTGGCCCCAACAAAGGGCATCCCTACAAACTTCCAGACTGGGGCCCCTCTCTTTCCATGCTCTTTTCTGCCAGTGTTCAGAGAAGGTGAATGTTTTCTTCACCCACTGCATGAGGGCCATGAACTGTTGGGGGAGGGGGAGGGGGTCCCAAGAATGGGGCTGCAGGCTGTGCTTTGTTTGTCCTTATAGGTCCTAGGTTCAGGGGGTGGAATCCCCTCCCCATGAGAACCAGCAGTTTTAGCCATGGAGGCAAGGTCCTTGAGGGCACAGTCCTAGGGGCAGAGTCCTCTGGGGCAGGGTCCTGGGGGCAGGGTCTTTGGCCAGATGGCACAGCCAGCCCAGTGAGGAAATTCTGAAAATCCAGGATACCTGGGGCTTGAGACCAAGGGGGATTTTGGATGTGGAGCATGGGGCTGTGCTATATGGGAGCTGAGGTGGGGGTGGAGATTCAATTCTATATATTGGAGTGTATGTTTATATTTTTGTTATTATACCTTTGGAGGAAGTATTTGTTTGTAAAAATCTAACCCAACCATTGGTGGTTAAATGGAGCTGGGGTTCAGGGGCCCTCCTATGATTGGGGGAATGGCATTGATGGGGCTGGGAATCCTGGAGAAGGGATGCTATATAACCCCCTCTGATCTTCAGACATTGGCAGCTGGCGGACTCACTGTTATATGGTACTTCATGTTATAGGTACTTCATCAAGGCTTGCTGACTCAGTTTGGACAAGGGATTAGGCATGTTCTATTTGGCCCCTGATGTCGGAATGAGGAACAAACTGGAAATTAATTGGAGGGAGATAGATTTTTGCCTCATTTATTGTGCAGGGGTATGTCCGTGGATGCCCCCACAGTGCTTGCGACCCAGAGAAAGGCTTCCTCGTTGAAGACTGTGTCAGAGCTGTGGAACCTGTCGATGTCCCAGAGCATGGGCTCTGACTGGCCAGTGGTGATTTCAGTCTGAGCCTTTGAAAGATGATGAGAAGCTGGGCTGTATGAGGGGAGGGAGGTGTGGGTGTCTGGCAGGTGTGGGCACCTGCAGGGGACCATGGGGAGGTATCGACAGCATGTCTAGACCATGCTGCTGGGGGTAGGAGCTGCGGCCAGAGGCCTCACAATTCCTCTGGTCGCTGTGCTGAGAAACCAGCATCCTTAGGACCGCTGCCTCCAGACCGCTATGTCTGCCCAATCCAGAGCCCTCGAGGCTGCCGCTGAGCTGGGACCAAAAGGCTATGAGGAAGCCAAGAGCCCCGGATGTTTGGACTGAAGTGCTCCCCCCAGCCCGCTCTGGCAGTGGACACAGTGGGATGACTTGGGGAGGGTTTCTGACCTGATTATTACCAGTCTGGTGTCCTGTGGAACTCAGTGCCATCTGGCTTGCTGGGTCAGTGGGTCAGGGCTCAGAGCTCCAAATGTGAATGGTGAATTTAAGGAGAATGTGAAACCTGGAGTGGCGTTGGGACCCAGAGCCACATGATGAGGACCGTGCAGACCTGTGCTTAACAATGAATCAATGAGAATCTATTAAGCACCTACTGTGCGCCAGGCCCTGCGGCTCCAAAGAACAATGAGAAGGCAGCCCGACCTCAGAAGCAGAGCTGGGCCAGAGGGAGATGGGCTGCCTTGACCAGAAGGCCTGCAAAGTACGTGAATGTCCCAGGAGTCAGGAGGGGACATACTGAGCCTGGAAGGAGCCAGGAGGGCAGCAGCCCGTCTGCTGGTGCTGTGGAGAGAGGTCAGGGCAAGCCAGGGACCTTGCTGATGGCCTCTGCACCCCACCTCCTTTGAGGGGGCAGGGAGCCACAGAACACTGCTGTGGGAGCCCAGACGACACCAGAGACAAAGCAGGCCCATAGACAAACCACAGAATGAAGGGAGGTCAGGCTCTGTCCTGGTACATGGGGCGCTAAAGGCAAGGGACCGCTGCCATCCTGGAGGTGCTATCAAAGGCCACCTCTCCTCTGCCCATCCTCTTGACTTTGCTGTTGCAGATGCTAATATTAGCTCATGCCTTCCACCACACTCAGCCCAAAGGGAAGAAAGAGGGAAGGTTTTCATATTAATGGAGAAATTGCAGCCTCCATCCCCAGTGAGGGGTTTATCAGAAAGGACAGATTCTGAATGAGGAATGTGCCCTTCATCCTGGGAATGCTTGCTCTCTGCCTGGGATGCAGGCCTGAGCATGAGCATCTGTGTGTGCCTGAGTCTGCGGGTTTGTATGTAAGACCATGGGGAAGCCGGCTTCTGTAATGACAGGGATGCACATAAATGCGTGTGTGTGTGTGTGTGTGCCCACGTGCTTGGTGGTGGCAGGGTCTGATGGGAGGCCTAACGCTGGGGGTGCAGAGCTGGCCCACTTCAGCCAGACCAGGACTATGTGTCTCTTCTGAGGTCCAGCCTGGTTCAATGTGACAGCAGTCCAGAAGGACCAGCCACTGAGGTATGGCGAGGTTGGCATTGGTACTCATGTGGCAGTGCCCACTCTGGGGACATCATGGCCTTGGAAGCATTGGGATTGGGCCCAGACATTATCTTGTCATTTTCATGCAGCGGGATGTGGCCGGCTGTCACCCGGGCCAGACGGGGGCTGCCTTTCCAGAGCTGAGTGACTGAAGACTCATCAGCGTCATCCTCATTGGCCCCAGGTGTTGCCTTTCACTCTTCCCAGAATCTACCATCTTGGCAGGCTCCAGTCAAAGAAGGTGAAGGATTCTTAAGTTCACAGAACAGCAGGATTTAGTGCTAAAGGGCCCCCATCTGAAAAGGAACCTCCTGGGAGAGTAGCTCAGCTATGCTTGGATGGAGTGGATTTAAGGCTCCCAAGGAGGACAGCCTCCCTGGGAGGGAGCAGAGCCACTGGCTTGGAGACCCAGAAATGAGAATTCTCTTTCAATCCACATCGTCTCTGGGGATCTGAAGAGCAGGCCTCCCTAGCCATGTCCCATTGGTGTAAGCTCTTGGAGAATGGGGCAGTCTCTATCACTATCTTTGTATCTCTGATGCCTTTCCTGGGGCTGGCACTTAGTAGGTGAGGAATGGAATGGTCAGTAATTACATGGTGGCTGAGCTTTCCTCTTCTCAGCTGATGCCCAGGCAGATGGGCCTTGTGATGGTTCCTTGGGAGACTCTTAGGGCTGTACCTCAGCCCACCCAGTGCTAGGCACACGGAGCCACCAGGAAGTCCTTGTAGACTGAGTCTATAGGCCTGCAGGACTCTGAGCCCCACAGGAAGAACAAGACCCTTCTGAGAGGAGCAAAGGGGACTGAGCTAGCTTCTCTTCTCCTGTCCAAGGCCCAGCCCAAGGACCAGGCTCCTTCTTTGAGCTTCTGCAGTTCATCGAGTCTGTCCCACCACCAGGAGTTCTTGAGGACAGACACCTGGCATGTTTGAGAATTCTTGTACCACCAAGTTCCCTGAAGACTGGCAGGGGCTTTTCCTTGACACTGCCCCAACCCTCCCCCCCCCGCCCCCCCCCCCCCGACATCTAGATACATCTTCAGCTAATCAGAATATAAGGTCCTTGAGGACAGGGACTAGATATCTCACTTTTGTACTTAAATCCTGAATACCTTGAACAGTGCCTGACACATAGTAGGTGTTTAATAAAGCTGATTGATTGTTGATTGGTTATTTGCTTGAATTTGGCTACCATTTGGTAGGTAGTGGAAGAGGGCTTATGCAGATCAGAGGTTCCTGAGTCGAACTCTTACTGCACTTGGTTAAACTGAGGCTGAGAGAGGGGTGAAGGACTGGTCAAAGCTCATATCACAGATGACCTTGACAGAAGTTCCCATTCTCTCCCTTGTGTTCCAGTCTCTGATGAAGAACTCACCCTCCTCCTTGCCTAGGTTGAAACTTCTACTTGGGTTCTCCATCCCGTCTTCTCCCTAGATCTTCTACAACCCCCTACCACTATCTGATTCTCAGTCTCTTTCTCCATTGGATCCTTTCTTGCTGTCTTCAAATGAGCTCAGATCACTCACCTTATTAAAAAAAAATTCCTTCACTTGGTCTGGCTGTCCCCTCAAGTTATTGTCCTACATTTCTCCTCCTTTTCACAGACAAATTCCTTGAAAAATTCATTTCCATTTGCTAATTCTACTTCCTCACATACCCAATGATAACTCCTCCCTTAATCTGGCTTCCATTACCACTGACCTGAAATCTATCTCTCCAAGGTTACCAATGATCCAGCTGCTCAATCCAATGGCCTTTCCTTGGCCCTCATCTTTCTTGACCTCTTTGCAGTGTTTGACAGTGTTGACCAACTACCCACTCTCCCTGAATTTTCACGACAGTAGCCTGGTTCTCCTCCTACATTTCTGACTGATCTTTTTCAGTTTCTTTTCTTGGATCACCATCCACGTCCCACTCCTTAAAGGCAGACATACACAGGGCTCCATCCTGGGCATTCTCTCTCTAACCTCCCTTTCTCTGGTTGAGCTCCACAGGTCCATGGTTGTGATGATATTTATACAGTCCACCTCCAAACTCCTCTAATCATTCCTAATCTCTCTTCTGAGTTTCAGCCCCACAACTGGCTGTTCAGCATCTCCAACTGGATTTTCCACAGGGATTAGGAAGTCAACAGGGATAGTCCTTCCACCCAAGTCCTTTCCTCTTCTGAGCTTCCTTATATCTGTCTAGGGCACTGTCATCCTTCTCATCGTCCAGGCTCACTGCCTTGACGTTATCCTTGCCTCCTAATTCTCCTCACCCCACAATCCAGCCTGGTCCCAAGGCCTGTTGAGGTCACCTCATCACATCGCTTGCTTCTGTTCTTTTCTGCCTCTTACACCACAGCTCCCCTCATCCAGGCCTGCATCACAGGATCACCTTGTGACTATTTCCATCATCTCCTCCCTAACCTTCTGCCTCCATCCTCTATCCTCTTCAATTACCTTTCGCAAGCCCCCATTTTGGATTTCCTAAAATATGAGTCTGGTCACAGTGCTCTTGCTCAAGAAAGTTTAGAGACTCCTTGTTGTATCTGGGACAAAATAGAAACTCCTCAGCTCGGCAGTCTGAGTCATCAACCACCTGCAACACATCTCCCACCGTGTGTCCCTAAACTGTCTCAAGCTCAACATTTTCAAACATGTTCAATACATTCAAAACCGAGCTTTGCCCCCTTAGAATGTGAGTTCCTTGAGGGCAGCGATTGTTTGCCTTTTCTATTTGTATTCTGGGTCCTGAGCACAGCACTTTGCACCCAGTATAAACACATCATCCTTCCATCCCTTCATTCCTAATTTTGTGTGCTGAGGACAAAGCCACTTTTCTGAGCACCCAGGCTTGTGACATGGTGCCTCATCCATCACATCTCATCAGCAGACAAGCCCTGTTGAATGCCTTTCAACCATATCTCACAGCATCTCCGCTTTCCCGTTTTCCACCTTGGTCCAAGAACTCCTGTCTTCTCACCTATCAAAGGAAGTGAAAATGGATGTTCACACCTGTTCTCTCAGCAGAATGAGAATTCAGCAGCATTGGGTTTGAGCCAGATTTGACCAAGAAGATCATCTATAAGATCACTGTTGAAGAGTCATTCTGCCTCTTCTAGGTGAGCCCTAATTATGGAGGGACCCCCATACCAGTGCTTGCATTTCAAGGCAACCTGGCCTACCTCTGACCACTCCTCATTGGCAGGAAGTTTCTCCTGACCTCCAGCCTCAATTTGCCTCTCTGTACCTTTTCCAGATTGCTTCTAATCCTGCCCTCTGAGGTCAAGCAGGTCAAAGTTAGTCCCTCCTCCATGTAACAGAAAAACAAAACAAAATATTGGAGAGTTCCCTTGGTGTCTTCTCCAGGATTAACAATCCCAGTTGTTTTGGTCATTCCTCCTAGGAAATGAGCTCAAGGTCTTTTCCTGTCCTCATTGACCTTCTCTGTAGGTTCCTGTGCTTGTCAGTGATCTACCTAAATGCTCAGTCCAGTGCTCCAGATGTGGCCTGATCAGGGCTGAGGGCACTGGGGGTCAGCTCCTTAGTTTCAGACACTAGGCCTCTAAATGGTGCCTGAGGTCCCTGGATAAATGGAGCCTGCTTGGCTCCATGCCCTCACCTCCCTTCCAGGCTGCTATAAGCTCAGTCATGCCGGCAAAGCACCCCCGACTCCCAGAGAGCCATACTTTACTCTGGCTGAACTAGCCTCCTCCTCTTTTGTCTGTTTGCTGCATTCACACATCAGTCTGTGATCTTTCTAGGAGCATAGGAGGCTGGGGTTGGTTAGCTGTGAATCCCAGGGAGATAGGTTCCTAAGAGGATGGTGAACTATGCTCCAAACAGAGCTCATGGCTTCTGCCCTCTCCTGATAGCAGAGACCGAGACCTTTGCCCTTTAGAATCCCAGAATTTCAGACCCTTAAAGATCATCTAACGTAAGCTCTGTAGCAATAGCGAATGCAGCAAGGGACTAGCATGGATAGAGGATGTGGAAGGGACTCGATAACCATGCTGGGACTGCCAGACACACGGATGGAGCCAATGCAGTGTGGTCCAGGCCCCCATCGGCAGATCCCCCCCAGTTCTGCTCCCTTGTCAGGATCTTTGTTGGGTGATTTTCCGTTAGCACTCTCCTCTCACACACATTTTAAACGTTTTGCTAAGTCATGTGGAATCCATAGATTAATAAACCTTTTGTTTTGCCTGTGTGAGGAGAAGCTGCTTAGGCATCTGTGCCCTTCCATTGGTGAAAGCCTGAGACCTCCTTCATCATCAGGCACGGGGAAACGTGGAGACAAACACACCTCTCAATTGAATTATGTTCAGCTTTTGAGCAGGAGCAAGAATTATGTTTTCAGGCACAGAGGAAAAAGAGCCAATCTATTAAAAGGGGCTGGGGAATGGTACAGACTACAGGCCAGGGTTCCCGGTCATTGACCAAGAGAAGTGTGGGGGCCAGGAGTCTGATCCCTGACAATCCAGAATTCCTGCTCATTTCATTCAGAAGCATTCATATATCAGAGTAATGTGTCTGCAAGGAGGAGGTGATGAGTTTGCTGTGTACTAGGAGTTAGGAGAAGGGAGGGAATTGCTCTTAAACTCTGGAGCCAATGGGCTAGCCACCAAGGGGGGATCCTTCCCCAGGCCAGGGGGCAATGAGCGATGTGCGTCATGGAAGAAGGCCTGATCTGGGATCCTGCAGTTCTGGCCTCTGATTCTGGCTTTTCTTCTCATCCCTTGGTGGCCTTGGGCAATTTGTGTTTCCTCTGTTGGGTTTCTGTGAATGATGGGGCTGGACCAGGGGGTCTGCAAGACCTCTTCCAGTCCCATGGCTCTGTGATGAGGCTGTGAGTCCCCACAGGCAGCTGGCTTCACCCTCAGGCCACATCTCTGAGGGGCATGAGAGGCTGCCCTCATTCCTGGAGCCTGTGTCTCTTAGAGCGGGCTGCTGGAGATCTTTAAGCTGATTCTGGATGACCACTTGTTAGGCAGATGACCACTCTGTACAGCAGAGGAGATGTATTAGATGGCCACTGAAGCCACTTTTAGTTCAGGCATTCTGTAATGTCTATGGGAGGCAAGGATTAGTGACCAGGCTATGGCCAAGGACACACAGAGGTCTGCTTATCCTCCAAGGTAGTAAGCAAATTACTCTCTGCATTATACTGATGCCTCCCTGTCTGCCATTTCATTTCTCCACCTCACCCCACCCGTCCCTTCCCTGACTCACTTCATCTGAAATCCTCTCTCCCCTCAACTCTGCCTGGCAAAATCCTTTTCTTCTTCTTCTGGTGGCACTTCTTCCGTGCAGCCTTTTGGGAAGTCCTCACTTGGAGGAAGACTCTTCCTCCTCACTTTGCTACAGCACTTTGTCTCTCCTTTGCCCAGTCATTGTCTCCCTTGTTTAGCACTAATCTGCAAACATACTAAGTCCCCAAAGTAGACTACTGGCTCCTTGGGGGCAGGGACTGTTTTGCCTTCTGGTACTGGACTTGGCATAGAATGGGCACCAAATGTACATTTTCTGAATCATAGGGTCTCTGTCCCTCCCTTGGCAAAGCTATAAAGGGTCTCAGAGATAGCAAGTCCCTCCCTTCTTGAAAAATAATCCTGTTGTACAGAGCCAAGATGGAGGAGCAGGAAGAACAGCTCAGCTCCCCAACACAACTCCTCTACAAATATCTAAAAAAAAGACTGGGTTGAGTTCTGATCAGGAAATTAAAAAATCACAGTGAGTCATATTTCTAGTCCAGATCATCACAGAGACATAGACAGAGCAGCCTGTGGACACTGGGGATGAGGTCTCACTAGCAGCATACAAGTGCTCCAAAACTGAAAGGACTGAGGCTGTATGCCAGAGAAAGAAGCGATCCCAGACCCACAGAAGAAGATCCTGGTCTTGTACAAGAGGCACAAACCTGCCAGTTTTCTCATCCATTGCTCAATTCTAGGTCAAATCTATGTGAATAGAAGGGGACCTGTATGAATTTACTCCAGCATATGGAGTGGCCACAATATCACGAAGTATAACGAGTGAGAAGTAAGTTCAGAAGTAAAGAGTGTGGCTCTGACCCCTCAAGCAGAGTGAGTTCTCAGCCTCTAGCCAAGTCTTAAACCTGCAGTGGAATAATCAGGCCGTAAATACCAGACCAAATTGGAACCTACAGTTGTCACTCTGAAGCTACAGAGCTTTCTAGCTGACTGATAGCAGGTGAGTCCAGCAACTGCTACTGAAACTCCAACTAAGGGCAAGCCCACAGGTGTGTTGCATAGACCCAACTGAGTTCAAGAGCTTATAGTGCTCAGATGGGGTGGGGAGGTGAGGGAAGTGATCAAACTGTACCCTGTATCAGAATATTTAAGGAACTTGCAGGTCCCCAGACTGAGCTGTTCCTGAAAATTTCCTCCTGGAAGAAACTAAGCAAATGAGAGGGATGCAATGGATAGAGTGCTGGGTCTAAAATCAGGAAGACCTAAGTTCAAATATAGCTTTAGACACTTACTAGCTGTGTGATCCTTGGCAAGTCACTTAACCTCTGTTTGCCTGTTTCCTCATCTATAGAATAGGGACCATAATATCATCTACCTTGCAGAGTTTTTGTGAACATCAAATGAAATAATAATAAAGTGCTTGGCATATAGTAAGCACTATATAAATGTTAGCTATTATTACTATTATTATTGTTAGAGGAAAAATGAGAAAAGAAATGAGAGCTGTGGAAGAAAGACTTGAAAAGAGGATTAACAAATTGAGGGGATGCTCATCAATTGGGGAATGGCTGAACAAATTGTGGCATATGATTGTGATGGAATACTATTGTACTCTGAGGAATGATAAGGTAGAGAGGTGGTTTCAGCAAAAAACAAAAACAAAAACAAACAAACAAAAAACATGGCAAGGTATATATGAACTGATGAAAGGTGAAAAAATGGGAGATGATTGTGCACAGTAACAGCAATATTTTAATGATAATCAGCTGTGAAAGACTTGGCTACTCCCATCAAGACAGTGACCCAAGACACTTCCAAAGGACTCATGATGGGAAAAAAAAGAACTGATAAACTCACAGTGCAAATTGAAGTGTAATTTTTAAACTTTCTTTATTTTTATTTTTTTTTGGGGGGGGAGATGTGGCTAATATGGAAATATGTTTTGCATGATTTCACATGTATAATTGGTATCATATTGCTTACCTTCACAGTGGGTGTGGGAGTGGGTGAGAGGGAGAAAAACAATTTAAAACCCAAATTTTTTAAAAAGGATATTTTAAAATAAATTAATTAAAATGTTTTTTAAAATAAAGAATAGAGTGAAAAAAAGAAAAGAAAATTAATAATTTAGAATAAGAGGCACAAAACTTTACCTAAGAAACAACCTTTTTGAAAATTATAACGTACCAAATAGAAACTAGTGACTGTCTGAAACGAGAAATGTTAAAATAAAATGTAAAAGACCAAAACATAGGACAAAATATAAATTATCTCCTAGCAAGAAACAACTCACAACAAACAATTGAGAAAATAGATCAAAGAGATAATTAAGAATCATTGGACTACATGAACACCACGACCAAAAAAAAAAAGGCCTAGACGTATTTCAAGAAATCCTAAAAGAAAACTGCCCAGATCTCTTAGGAACAAAGGGAAAGGTAGAAATAGACATAATCTACCAGTCAACTCTTGACAGAAACCACCAAATAAAAATTCCAAGAAACATTACAGCAAAAATCCAGGACTTCCAGATGAAAGACAAAATATTATGAGTAGCCAGAAAGAAAGAATTCAAGTCCCAAGGGGCCACATGCAGTATCACATGTGATTTGGCAGCCATGACTGTAAAGAAGCAGGGAGTTTGTAATACCATATTACAAAAGGCATAGGACAGAGACTTATGTCCAAGAATAAAACCAGCAAAACTGATTATAATCCTACAAGGAGAAAAAAAATGGATTCTTATTGAAATACAAGACTTCCAAGCATTCCTTATGAAAAGATTAGAGCTGAGATTTTAAAAATGCAAATGCAGAAATAAATAAAAACATAAAAAGGTAAACATGTGTGACTAATCATAATAGACTCAAAAAAGATAAACTGTTTACATTTTAGTAAATGGAGATTGAATATATATCCCATAATTCTTTTTATCATTATCAAGTGTCATAGGAGTTTAATTAGACAATCTGGGAGTTGTTCTGTTATATTTTGATGATCTTAAAAGAAGGATAGAACAGGAATATACTGGTGGAGGGGAGAGTATGGATAAAATTATCTCACGTAATTTAAGTGCCCAAGTAGGAATCTATATGAACAAGGAGGAAAGGGTGTAGAGGGTCATGTGGCACTTGAGCCTTACATTTATCTGAATTTGTCAAAGAAGGGAAGAATAGACACATATAGTTAGGTACAGAAATACATTTCATCCAACAAGGAAAGAGGAAGAAAGGGGGAAAAGGGAAAGAGACAAATAAGAGGGATGATAGGTTAAAGAGGGGATCTATCTTGAGCAAAGCGAATTAAGAAGGATGGATCTCAAAAAGGGAGAGAATAAAGAAAGAATAAAAACCTGTTATTGGGTTCGGAGAGAGGAAAAAGAAAAGAAGAGGGAAGGGAATAGAAGCAGATCACAACAAACCTAAAACACTGGTGCTGAGCTCATTCCTTCTCTTTCTCTACCCTTATCTGTATAAAGAGCAGGGCAGGAAACAAAGAGAAGAACTATTGAGGGTTATAACAATCATAACTATGAATGTGAATTGGTTGAACTCACCCCTAAAATGAAAGAGGATAGCAAAATAGATTATAAAGCAGAATTCAACAATACATAGTTTACAAGAAACACTTGAAACGGAAAACTGTACACAAATTTAAAATAAAGAAATCGAGAAAAATCTATTAAGCTTCAGTTGAATTAAAAAAGGCAGGGGTCAGAAATCATTATCTCATACAAAGCAACAGAAAAATAGACTTAAGAGATAACAAAGGAAATCATATTTTGCCAAAAGGTATCCTAGACAATGAATTAATAACAATAACTATATATGCACTAAATACTTTTTAAAAAGTTAAATGACTACATCAAGAATTATGCAATAAAAATAGTAGGAAATTTCAATTTACCCCTTTTCATTCACACACATATTTACAAACATGTATATATGTATATACACAGATACACATGTGTATTTAAATATGTAAAAATAAAATAAACAAAAAATAGAGTGAAATATCTAAATAGAATTTTGGAAAAGTAAGTTGTGATAGATCCCTGGACGTTATTGAATGGGAACGACAACAACAACAAAAGAATACATATTTGTCAACCATAATGATACTTTTTACAAAAGTTGACCATGCAGTGTAACATTAAAATGCTACAAGTTTTTTTGTGAAACTTGCAAGTGAAACATGAAGAAAAACAGAAATATTAAATGCATCTCTTATGGACCACAATGAAATAAATATTATATTTAATAAAAAGCTGCTAAAGAGATAATTAAATCAATTAGAAATGAAATAATTTTTATCCTAAAGAATAGGTGGGTCAGGAACAAGTCATAGAAATAATTTATAATTTCATTAAAAATAATGACTGTCAGATTTATGGAAAACAGAAGAATTCATGACCAAACAGGAGATAGAGAATATTACAAAATGTAAAGTGGATGACTTTAATTACATTAAAATGAAAAGTTTTTGCACAAACAAAGCCAATGCAACCAAGATTAAGAGGGAAGTAGAAAACTGGGAAAGAATTTTTATAACCAGTGTCTCTGATAAAGGCTTCATTTTAAAAACATATAGAGAATTAAGTCAAATTTATAAGTCATTCCTGAATTGATAAATGGTCACAGGATATAAACAGGCAGTTCTCAGATGAAGAAATTAAAGCCATCTATAGTCATATGAGAAAATACTCTAAATCACTATTGATTAGAGAAATTCAAATCAAAACAACTCTGAAGTGCCACATCATACCTATCAGATTGTCTACCATGACAAAACAGGAAAATGATAAATGTTGGAGAAGATGTGGGAAAATTGAAACACTAATGCATTGTTAGTGGAGTTGTGAAATGATCCAACCATTCTGGAGAGCAATTTGGAACTATGCCCAAAGTGCTCTTTTTTTGGTGGCAAAGAATTGTAAATTGAAGGGATGTACCTCAATTGGGGAATGGCTGAACGAGTTGTGGTATATGAATGTAATGAAATACTATTATGCTATAAGAAATGATGAGCATGCAGACTTCAGAAAAACCTGGAAAGACTCGTATGGTTTGATACTGAGTGAAGTGAGCAGAACCAAGAGAATGTTGTACACAGTAACAGCCACATTGTGTGATGATTAATATTGATAGACTTAACCCTTCTCAGCAATACAAGGATCTAAGACATCTCCAAAGGCCTCATGATGGAAAAATGCTATCCACATCCAAAGAAAGAACTTTGTAGTTTGAATGCAGATCGAAGCATACTATTTGCTATTTTTTTCTTCTGTTTTGTTTTGTTTCCTCTTTCTGGTGGTTCCTCCTATTGGTTGTAATTCTTCCTTACAACATTACTAATGTGAAAATATGTTTAATAGGAGTGTATATCTGTAGCCTATATCAGATTGTGCACCATCTTGGGAAGAGAGGGAAGGAGGGAAGGGGAGAAAAATTTAAAACTCAAAAGCTTATGGAAGTGATTGTTGATATATCAAATAAATTAATAAAAAAAATGACTGTGAGACAGTATACCCAAATTTAGGTGATGCAGCTAAAGGAATCCTTAAAAGAATTTTTTTTATTACTAAATACTTTTATCAATGAAAGAATAAGAGAGAGTGGATCAATGAGTTGGGTTTGCAACAACCAAAAAAACCTAGAAAACTAACAAATTAAAAAAAAATCCAAGTTAAATATCAAATAGAAATTTCAAAAAAAAAATCAAAGAAGAAATTAATAAAATTCAAACCAAAATATTATTGAATTAATAAATAAAATGAAATTTTTAAAAAAAGATAAGCTCTTATCTAACTAGACTAAAAGAAGGAAAGAAAAAAAACAAATTACCAGTATCAACAATGAAAAAAAATTAATTTACAGTCAATGAAGAAGAAATAAAAGGCATTATTAGGAACAATTTTACCCAATAATATGCTAATAAAATTAATAATCTAAATGAAATGGATGAATACCTACAAAATATGAAATGTAGATTAACAGAATAAAATATGGAGAACTTAAATAACCCAATCTCAGGGAAAAAATGAACAAATCATAAATGAACTTTCAAAGAATAAAATTCCAGGACAAGGATTTTACAAGTGAATTTTACAAACATTCAGAGAAAAAAGAATTCTGGTAATATGTGTTTGAAAAAAATAAGATGAGATCCTACTAAATTCATTCTGTGATACAAAACATATCCTTGATGTCTAAACAATGTAGAGTGAAAATAGAGAAAGAAAATTATAAAATGATATTCTTAATGAATATTGATGCAGAAATTTAAATAAAATATTAACAATAAGACTACTATAACATATCAAAAAGGTCATATACTATGACCAGGCTGGACTTATATAAGAAATTCCAGTCTAGTTCAGTATTAGGAAAACTATAAACATAATCTATCATTTTAATAATAACAACACAAATAATATAATTCTATCAAGAGATGCAGAAATGTTTTTTTAAAAAAATATGATATCCATTCCTATTAAAAACAGTTGAGAAAAGAGGAATAAATGGATCTTTTATTAATATAACAAATATTATCTGTCTGAAACCAAGAGCCACCATTATCTGTAATGGGGATAAACTAGAGGACTTTGCAATAAGATCAGGGTTAAAGTGAGGGCTCCCATCATCACCATTACAATTCAATATTGTACTAGAAATGCTAGCTATAGCAATAAAACAAGGAAAAAAAATCAAAGGATAAGTATAGGCAAAGAGCAAAAGCAATTATCCTTTTTCCCTCTACAGAGGATATAGTGATTTACTTAATCAACTACAAAGCTAATTGAAACAGTGAACAACCTCAATAAAGCTTCAAGATATAAAATAAACTTATATAAATCATCAGCATTATTACATACTACCAATAAAATCTAGCAGGAAAAGATTGAAAGGGAGATTTCATTTAAAATTACTTATGGAAAATAGAAAACACATAGGAACTATATACACATAACTATAAAACAATCTTTAAACAAATAGAGATCTAAATATTAATTGCTTATAGGTAGGCCAAGCCAACATAACAAAAATGACAATAACCCTAACCCTAAATTAATTTAATTGTTCAATGCCATACCAATGAAACTATCAAAGAATTACTGTATACAGCTAGAGAGTAATAAGCAAACAATTCATCTAGAAAAGGTCAAGAACCTGAAGGGAAATTAAAAAAAAAATAGTGGGAAGGAAGGGGACCTACCTGATCTCAAACTGTACCGCAAAGCAACAATCCTAAAAATAATTTTGATTAGTGGAACAGATTATGTATACAACATATGTAAGCAAATGAGTGTTAAAACCTAGTATTTGATAAACCCAAGGATCCCAGAAAGAATTCATTATTTGACAAAAAACCATTGGGAAGACTAGAAAGCAGCCTGGCAGAAGCTAAGCATAGATATTTCACATTGTGTACCAAGATGAGCTCTAAACAAGTATGAGACTTGAATATAAAAGGTAACATAACAAACAAGTTAGAGGAACAAAGAAGAAATTCTTTTTCAGATCTATGAAGAGAGGAAAAGTTCATGAACAAACAGAAGAGAGAACGAGAGGATCAGAGAAGGTGAACTAGACAATTTCGATTATATAAAATTGAAATGTTTCTGCAGCAACAAAACTAGTGCAGCTAAAATTAGAAAGGAAATAGGTAAAGAGGAAAAATGTTTGCTTCAAGTTTCCCTGATAGAAGTCTCATTTTGAACATATATGAAGAACTAATTAAAATATAAGAATAGGAGTCATTCTTTAGTTGATTTAAAAAAAAAATTAGTTCCTGCCCTCAAGGAGCTGATAGTACCTAAAGAGGAAAAACAAGACTATGTATATACCATCTATATACCGGGTAAGTTGAGGGTCATCTCAGAGGGAAGGCACTGATAGCTGAGGGAGGGGGACCAGGAAAGCCTCTTGCAGAAGGTGGGATTAAAACTGTGTTCTTGAGGAAGCCACCTAAGCCACAGAGAGAAGTAGACAAAGTGGGAGAACGTTCCAGGCATGGAGGCCAGCCGATACAAAGGCAAAGGTCTGGAGATGGAGTGTTATTTTTGAGGAATATCAAGACCGATGCAATTGGCTGACAAAGTATGTGAAGGGAGGTTAAATGGGAGGGGAGCAAAGGCACAATGTCTGTTCTGGTCAGTACTGAGCTACAGTCCTGTGCTATCAACTGGCTAACGGACATTTCGAATTAGATGCTCCATAGCTGAATCAAACTCAATATATCAAAACCAGAACATATTGTTTTCCTCCACCCCACTCCTCTTCTGAACCTCCCTATCTCCATTATTCTCCTACTCAATAAACTCCAGTGGCTACCAATTACTTCAAGGACAAGATTTAATATCCACTTTTTAATTGCTATTTAACACTGTCCCTCAACCTATCTTTCTAGACTTTTTATGCATCACTCCCTTGACTGGACTCTAGGTCCAATCAAACTGACCTTGCTATTTCTCATATGAAACCTGTTTCACAGATTTTCCTGTAGAAATCATTACTATCTCTTTAAGAAGGAGAGAAGATAATTACAGTCGTAATGGTCACTGTAAGATGTGTTCTTCCTGTGGAGTCAGGGAGATTATGAGTCTTTAACTTAGGTCTGTGAGCACCTATCGGACAAACTATGGAGAAGATAGACTCAAAGGAGATGAGGATAAACCTCTGTGTTGCTAGAACCACCTTCACTCTTATTCCATGAAGAAAAATCACAGTGAATTTGATGAGGAGTGACTATGGAGAGTTTATTGAGAATGCGAGTTTGAAAAAAGCTGGAGACGCTGTTTCCTGTCATGGCTGGAGAAAGACCGACAGCAGAAAGAAGATGAAGATTTGTTTTTCCTCTCTATGAATCCATTGTAACCTTTACCTTGTGAAAAGGATGCTTGAAAAAGATTTTTTTTATCCTAAGTGAACCAAAAGGTATGGGGATATGTTTAGGAAGTGAAGAGAAGGAGTCTGCCATCAGAAGGAAGGGTTGACGTGATTGGCTAAGATCTTTTGTCACGTATTGTGAATAATTATCTATATGGTTTTTTTTTTATCAATTTCAGTAACCTTAATATTTATTTAATTCTGGGAGATTGAAGGATTTCATATAGAGTGAAATTTGAGCAGTTACTATTGGGAAAGACTATTTTCTCCAGTTTATTAAATTAATATAATTGATTGAACTGAAGTGGTGACTCTGGGGTTAGTACATTGGGAGAAATGTTGACATCTTATTAATTAATGAGAAATGTACAAACACTCCCCCAGATTACCCCAGAATTCATGATGATAAGATTAAATAGGAGAATAATGATGCAAGCAGCAGACGGAGGGCTACACTGTCAGGGTGGCTGGTGATCTGCGTCACTTAGTTCCATGGAAGAAGTTGCCTTTTGACCCTTCCTACACGTACATGGCACCACAGGTTCCATCTTTGGCTGTCCTCATTCCTGGAATGCATTCCCTCCTAACCTCTGCCCCTTGGAATCTCAAATTGTCTTCCAAACTCTGCATCACCTTCTATATGACTTTTTCATGACCCCACCCCCTCCCAGTAGCTGATGTCTTTCCTTACAACAAATTAACCCCCTCCCCACCCTCGTTTCCTTTGAATATGTTTCAAATTTATCTGTATATACAGGTGGTGTCTCTTCTGATAGACTGAAAGATCCTGGAGGGCATTGGTTCTTTCCCTTTTGTCTTTGTATCCCCCAGAGATTGGCACAATATCTAGCATGCAGCAGGCACTTAATAAATGCTTGTTGATTGGTTTAGCACAGAGTTTACAGGTGTGCTCAGTTGAGAGGGACACTTGAGTGGGTCTGCTTAGAACAGAGGATGAGGTCAGGAGTCTGTCTTCATCTCTCATCTTCCTCCTCATGCCCACCCCCAGGATGGCCTCATTTTCCTCCTGGCTCTTTGTCAGGTGTGTGGTTTCCAGTTGAATGCTGTTCAGCTTATCTGTTCAGATCTCAGTGCTAATGGATCCTGGACACATTGCCACTGCTAATGGGATGAGGAACTAATGAGGCAGGCTTGTCTGTGGGAGGTCTGAAGATGAGCTTAGGAAGCCTCTGTATGCCTGACTCAGGGAGAAGCTGCTAGACTCTGGGCACTGACTGGGACTCATATCTCTGCCTTGGGAGCCAAGGCTTGAGAGCTGTGTCATTTGGGGACCATCTGAACAGGAGATCAGCCCTCCTGGCTGACCCGGTCAATACTCTCAGTACCTGAATGTGGCATTCAGGCCACTGAGGGCATGTCCTGCCAGATGGGAGAGCCAGAGTTGTACTAGCCATGTAGTGGCCAAAAGTAAGAGCAGAGAAGGTTGTGGGGGATGTCTTTGCATTGATCAGCATGGAGGGCCAGGAAGAAGGAGGTCAGGGGACCGTGGTCTTCAGCCCTGTCTGGCTTCATCTAGATGAATGAGTTCATTTCGGGGTCCCACAGTTTAACAGACATAGATAGTCTGCAGAATGTTCAGGGGAGGGCATGGCAGAGGAGCCTGGAGTTCATGTTATATGAGCATCGGCCTGAAGGAGCTGGGCAGGTTGAACCTGTAGAAGACTGGGGAGGGGGATGTGATTGCTGTCTTCAAGTGCTAGTAAGCCTGTCTTCTGGAAGAAGGTCTAAACTCTTGCTTGGTCACAGACAGGGGACAATGCATAGAAGTTTCCAAGCATAGATTTAAGCTTGATGTCAGGGAGAATTTCTTGACCATTATATCTGGCCCTAAGGGGGATAGTGGGCTCCCTCCCTGCCTCCCCTCACACCTGCTTCCCCTTCCATATCTAAGACTGTGTGTTCCCTATCCAACAAAGGCATAGCATTAGGCACTCTAAACTGAATGGTGCTAATATGGCCACTGAGCGTGGGAGACATGAGAATCCTGAAGAAAAACAGAGTTGGCCAAGCCAGTGCTGGGTAGGAGCAAGGGGGTGGGCACATAGAATCAGGGGTTCCATCTTACAGCTTCAGACTCTTCCCCTCCCCTGGCAGTGTTCCTTTGTGTGTGTATGTGAGTGTGTGTGTGTGTGTGTGTGTGTGAGAGAGAGAG